>NW_027637034.1:1515000-1682500 GCF_951216825.1 Electrona antarctica | reverse complement strand
GAGAGAGAGAGAGAGAGATATCTAACTTATTAACTAATGGATGAGCCATGACTCTAAACACTCACTCTCTGCAGGAGAGGTTCACACATTAACAGAAAGTGTACACCATAAACACATGCACAGAAAGTGTACACAATAATAACACAAAAGGAAGCCCCTGTTCTCTAAAGATTTCTAAAGAGTCTTGTTTATACATGAGTCTGAATAGATTTCTTTTGTACATACTATAGACAACAGCACACAAAGCATGTATAGAAATCTATAGAAATTATGTCCATTATGTCTAATAATTACACACAATAGAACAAAAGATATATAGAACAAAAGAATATGATACTTCTTCCCTCTAATACTACTTGCCAGTCAACCCATCCAGTCTATTCTGAAGAGGCCAAAGCTGGAAGGGAGGCAGAGCAACGTGCGCTTTGATCTGGTGACGGTGTTCTACTTCCCACGATGCCAGGGTTTCACTAGCGTACCCTTTCGCGGGGGTGCCAGTCTGGGCATGTTGCACAGGCACAGCACTCTCCGCAGGTACACAATGGCAGAGCACGCCCTGGAACAACGGAGTTGGCGCAGAGAGAGACTACGAGAGAGACGGAGAGAGGAGAAGCTTGAGGCTTTGAGACACCAGTTGATGGCCAATGGTACCATTGACCAGAGAGAATCTGAGCGACTGACTGCAGACCAGGTCCCAGACGGAGACACTGACGTCCACATCACCGACGCCGAGCTGGAGGATGGGAACAGCTTCCTGCAGCGGTACTCCTACAAGCACAGACAGGCACTCCTGCGAGCAGCAGGTGTGAAGCACATTGACAAAGAGGAGAAGAGACAGCTGCATTCCCTGCGTGTCTCCAGAAGCCAGAGCGCGGCTCCAGAAGATCTCCAGTTGGATGTGGACCAGGGACCCCCAGCAGGGGATGCCCCGGAAAAAAGCTGTCCCTTCGGGTTTTCCGCCGAGGACGAAGGGCTTCCTCTCACCATGCCCCCCACCCCTTCCTACCATTTCAGTCCAGGTTTTTTGAGGTATTTGGGGGTCCTTGGCGTGACGTTTGGGAACCACTGATATACAGCAGGGTATAAAGCCTTTTAAAACAAACAGCAGCATGTTGTGCACTCACTGTAAGTAAACATTGCACTTTAACATTGTCACCACAAACAATAATAGCAATGATTGTTACAAGAACATATAGCCATTTTAACACACCTGAAACATTGCACACTAGAAAGCTGAAAGAGTGATAACAGTTCCATGTGATGATAGACCTATTACTGTAGTTCTGCTGAAACTCATCAGAGTCAAAGAGGTGTGAAATGGTCTCAGTTCATCCAAAATGTGATCATTAGCAGGTGATCTGTCCAATGCCAGACAACGAGTGACCATTAACACGTTAATCTCTGCATTTGAATGCATATAGTGAATGAAGCATCAGCCATCATCATTTAGCATGTGTACATTTTAACATGGGGAAAGAATGTGGGGTTTGTTCATTATTTAGCATTTGAAAAACATTGAATAAAAGTGCATTCATCACCACCATATTGAGAGAGAACCCTGCAAAAATGTATCAGCTTATGTTTTTGTTCAGTGTATTTTCATTCAATCCCTTCCAGTTTCACTATGACTTATATGACTGGATATGGAGACAGTAACCTCTGTTACTGAACAAACAAATAATTAATATAGGATATAATTGAATAAGTATAATGATATATCCTGATTTATCTTGACTTATCCTGATCATTTATTAATACTATGGACACATGTTTCTGCACACAGGCCTACACATTACACAATGGGATTTCACTGTAAATATAGATAAGAAATGAAATGAAACCAATAGCGCACAATAGGATATGAGACTTTGATTTGACAATATACTTATTTGCTGTTCCAGTCCTGTACAGAAACCAGACCACTGTCTTCTATACTAAAGTGGAAACAAATTGAACCTACATTACAACCTAACACATAAAATACAAGGGGTGCTGTATATAGGCTACTTGTAAAAGACAAGATGTGAAGGCTTGTCTACTATTTATAAATATTGTTTGAAACAAATAGGCCTAACTGTTTTACTTCCGTTTTCTTGTTTTTAATAAATGTTTAAAGTCAAGATTTGTTTTTTATCTGTGGTTTGTAAGTGTTCCAAGATAAATTAAGATAAATGGGATGTAAATCACAGTATGAGCAGTTGTTTCTTCACCAGAGCTGGTTCTCCTTGGTTCTGATGTTACTGAAATAATGTGGAGAAATCCTCAAGATGAATGGCTCTGCTGCAGTAACAATTAATTCATATCCACTTATTCAATAGTTAGATTGTACATATTTATCCAGATACTGAGTAAGTCATTTTTGGATGAACTACTATACTGCTTTTTAAGGTTTATTATAAACCAGCAGTTGTTATGCACCACATGTGGAAGAACTCCCAGAAAACAGCAGGTATGCTGGCACTCTTATTTATTTTACATCACAATGAAATACTGTTCTGTTTCCCACTGCATTTGATTGAGTTTTTCTTTCTCTTCTGCACTGTAATGTTTTATGTATTTTTGTTTTAGTTATGATTTTATATATGTTTCCTGATGTGTGCAAAGCACAAATGAAAGAAACCAGAACAAGAGAACACACACCCATTGATTCTGATTGGACGGAATGAAACAATGGCCAAGTAAACCACACCCATCAACAAAGCTAATTGGCCGAATGACTATGAGTCACGCCCACCATTAGGAACACATAAAACCAGGGCCCCAGCACAACTAATCATTCCTCTAACAGAATCTTGCCTGAGGAAGGACCAACCAGTCCGAAACGTCTACTTTTCCAGCTCTCCTTTATATTTGATTCCGTCGTGAGTGAAGCGCCACCGTCGAGTCATGAGAGGTATTCTGAAAAGAAAGTTTGAGGAGGTCGACGATGAAGATCCATTCTACTCCTCACCTCCATCATCGTCCCTGCCTTCTCCTGCCTCCACGGAATGGGATTCTGATGGGGAGAGCAGCTCCTCAGAAAGCCAGGACTTTACAACTAATGGTTCTGCTTCACCTGCTGCCAGTCAACCCATCCAGTCTATTCTGAAGAGGCCAAAGCTGGAAGGGAGGCAGAGCAACGTGCGCTTTGATCTGGTGACGGTGTTCTACTTCCCACGATGCCAGGGTTTCACTAGCGTACCCTTTCGCGGGGGTGCCAGTCTGGGCATGTTGCACAGGCACAGCACTCTCCGCAGGTACACAATGGCAGAGCACGCCCTGGAACAACGGAGTTGGCGCAGAGAGAGACTACGAGAGAGACGGAGAGAGGAGAAGCTTGAGGCTTTGAGACACCAGTTGATGGCCAATGGTACCATTGACCAGAGAGAATCTGAGCGACTGACTGCAGACCAGGTCCCAGACGGAGACACTGACGTCCACATCACCGACGCCGAGCTGGAGGATGGGAACAGCTTCCTGCAGCGGTACTCCTACAAGCACAGACAGGCACTCCTGCGAGCAGCAGGTGTGAAGCACATTGACAAAGAGGAGAAGAGACAGCTGCATTCCCTGCGTGTCTCCAGAAGCCAGAGCGCGGCTCCAGAAGATCTCCAGTTGGATGTGGACCAGGGACCCCCAGCAGGGGATGCCCCGGAAAAAAGCTGTCCCTTCGGGTTTTCCGCCGAGGACGAAGGGCTTCCTCTCACCATGCCCCCCACCCCTTCCTACCATTTCAGTCCAGGTTTTTTGAGGTATTTGGGGGTCCTTGGCGTGACGTTTGGGAACCACTGATATACAGCAGGGTATAAAGCCTTTTAAAACAAACAGCAGCATGTTGTGCACTCACTGTAAGTAAACATTGCACTTTAACATTGTCACCACAAACAATAATAGCAATGATTGTTACAAGAACATATAGCCATTTTAACACACCTGAAACATTGCACACTAGAAAGCTGAAAGAGTGATAACAGTTCCATGTGATGATAGACCTATTACTGTAGTTCTGCTGAAACTCATCAGAGTCAAAGAGGTGTGAAATGGTCTCAGTTCATCCAAAATGTGATCATTAGCAGGTGATCTGTCCAATGCCAGACAACGAGTGACCATTAACACGTTAATCTCTGCATTTGAATGCATATAGTGAATGAAGCATCAGCCATCATCATTTAGCATGTGTACATTTTAACATGGGGAAAGAATGTGGGGTTTGTTCATTATTTAGCATTTGAAAAACATTGAATAAAAGTGCATTCATCACCACCATATTGAGAGAGAACCCTGCAAAAATGTATCAGCTTATGTTTTTGTTCAGTGTATTTTCATTCAATCCCTTCCAGTTTCACTATGACTTATATGACTGGATATGGAGACAGTAACCTCTGTTACTGAACAAACAAATAATTAATATAGGATATAATTGAATAAGTATAATGATATATCCTGATTTATCTTGACTTATCCTGATCATTTATTAATACTATGGACACATGTTTCTGCACACAGGCCTACACATTACACAATGGGATTTCACTGTAAATATAGATAAGAAATGAAATGAAACCAATAGCGCACAATAGGATATGAGACTTTGATTTGACAATATACGTATTTGCTGTTCCAGTCCTGTACAGAAACCAGACCACTGTCTTCTATACTAAAGTGGAAACAAATTGAACCTACATTACAACCTAACACATAAAATACAAGGGGTGCTGTATATAGGCTACTTGTAAAAGACAAGATGTGAAGGCTTGTCTACTATTTATAAATATTGTTTGAAACAAATAGGCCTAACTGTTTTACTTCCGTTTTCTTGTTTTTAATAAATGTTTAAAGTCAAGATTTGTTTTTTATCTGTGGTTTGTAAGTGTTCCAAGATAAATTAAGATAAATGGGATGTAAATCACAGTATGAGCAGTTGTTTCTTCACCAGAGCTGGTTCTCCTTGGTTCTGATGTTACTGAAATAATGTGGAGAAATCCTCAAGATGAATGGCTCTGCTGCAGTAACAATTAATTCATATCCACTTATTCAATAGTTAGATTGTATATATTTATCCAGATACTGAGTAAGTCATTTTTGGATGAACTACTATACTGCTTTTTAAGGTTTATTATAAACCAGCAGTTGTTATGCACCACATGTGGAAGAACTCCCAGAAAACAGCAGGTATGCTGGCACTCTTATTTATTTTACATCACAATGAAATACTGTTCTGTTTCCCACTGCATTTGATTGAGTTTTTCTTTCTCTTCTGCACTGAAATGTTTTATGTATTTTTGTTTTAGTTATGATTTTATATATGTTTCCTGATGTGTGCAAAGCACAAATGAAAGAAACCAGAACAAGAGAACACACACCCATTGATTCTGATTGGACGGAATGAAACAATGGCCAAGTAAACCACACCCATCAACAAAGCTAATTGGCCGAATGACTATGAGTCACGCCCACCATTAGGAACACATAAAACCAGGGCCCCAGCACAACTAATCATTCCTCTAACAGAATCTTGCCTGAGGAAGGACCAACCAGTCCGAAACGTCTACTTTTCCAGCTCTCCTTTATATTTGATTCCGTCGTGAGTGAAGCGCCACCGTCGAGTCATGAGAGGTATTCTGAAAAGAAAGTTTGAGGAGGTCGACGATGAAGATCCATTCTACTCCTCACCTCCATCATCGTCCCTGCCTTCTCCTGCCTCCACGGAATGGGATTCTGATGGGGAGAGCAGCTCCTCAGAAAGCCAGGACTTTACAACTAATGGTTCTGCTTCACCTGCTGCCAGTCAACCCATCCAGTCTATTCTGAAGAGGCCAAAGCTGGAAGGGAGGCAGAGCAACGTGCGCTTTGATCTGGTGACGGTGTTCTACTTCCCACGATGCCAGGGTTTCACTAGCGTACCCTTTCGCGGGGGTGCCAGTCTGGGCATGTTGCACAGGCACAGCACTCTCCGCAGGTACACAATGGCAGAGCACGCCCTGGAACAACGGAGTTGGCGCAGAGAGAGACTACGAGAGAGACGGAGAGAGGAGAAGCTTGAGGCTTTGAGACACCAGTTGATGGCCAATGGTACCATTGACCAGAGAGAATCTGAGCGACTGACTGCAGACCAGGTCCCAGACGGAGACACTGACGTCCACATCACCGACGCCGAGCTGGAGGATGGGAACAGCTTCCTGCAGCGGTACTCCTACAAGCACAGACAGGCACTCCTGCGAGCAGCAGGTGTGAAGCACATTGACAAAGAGGAGAAGAGACAGCTGCATTCCCTGCGTGTCTCCAGAAGCCAGAGCGCGGCTCCAGAAGATCTCCAGTTGGATGTGGACCAGGGACCCCCAGCAGGGGATGCCCCGGAAAAAAGCTGTCCCTTCGGGTTTTCCGCCGAGGACGAAGGGCTTCCTCTCACCATGCCCCCCACCCCTTCCTACCATTTCAGTCCAGGTTTTTTGAGGTATTTGGGGGTCCTTGGCGTGACGTTTGGGAACCACTGATATACAGCAGGGTATAAAGCCTTTTAAAACAAACAGCAGCATGTTGTGCACTCACTGTAAGTAAACATTGCACTTTAACATTGTCACCACAAACAATAATAGCAATGATTGTTACAAGAACATATAGCCATTTTAACACACCTGAAACATTGCACACTAGAAAGCTGAAAGAGTGATAACAGTTCCATGTGATGATAGACCTATTACTGTAGTTCTGCTGAAACTCATCAGAGTCAAAGAGGTGTGAAATGGTCTCAGTTCATCCAAAATGTGATCATTAGCAGGTGATCTGTCCAATGCCAGACAACGAGTGACCATTAACACGTTAATCTCTGCATTTGAATGCATATAGTGAATGAAGCATCAGCCATCATCATTTAGCATGTGTACATTTTAACATGGGGAAAGAATGTGGGGTTTGTTCATTATTTAGCATTTGAAAAACATTGAATAAAAGTGCATTCATCACCACCATATTGAGAGAGAACCCTGCAAAAATGTATCAGCTTATGTTTTTGTTCAGTGTATTTTCATTCAATCCCTTCCAGTTTCACTATGACTTATATGACTGGATATGGAGACAGTAACCTCTGTTACTGAACAAACAAATAATTAATATAGGATATAATTGAATAAGTATAATGATATATCCTGATTTATCTTGACTTATCCTGATCATTTATTAATACTATGGACACATGTTTCTGCACACAGGCCTACACATTACACAATGGGATTTCACTGTAAATATAGATAAGAAATGAAATGAAACCAATAGCGCACAATAGGATATGAGACTTTGATTTGACAATATACTTATTTGCTGTTCCAGTCCTGTACAGAAACCAGACCACTGTCTTCTATACTAAAGTGGAAACAAATTTAACCTACATTACAACCTAACACATAAAATACAAGGGGTGCTGTATATAGGCTACTTGTAAAAGACAAGATGTGAAGGCTTGTCTACTATTTATAAATATTGTTTGAAACAAATAGGCCTAACTGTTTTACTTCCGTTTTCTTGTTTTTAATAAATGTTTAAAGTCAAGATTTGTTTTTTATCTGTGGTTTGTAAGTGTTCCAAGATAAATTAAGATAAATGGGATGTAAATCACAGTATGAGCAGTTGTTTCTTCACCAGAGCTGGTTCTCCTTGGTTCTGATGTTACTGAAATAATGTGGAGAAATCCTCAAGATGAATGGCTCTGCTGCAGTAACAATTAATTCATATCCACTTATTCAATAGTTAGATTGTACATATTTATCCAGATACTGAGTAAGTCATTTTTGGATGAACTACTATACTGCTTTTTAAGGTTTATTATAAACCAGCAGTTGTTATGCACCACATGTGGAAGAACTCCCAGAAAACAGCAGGTATGCTGGCACTCTTATTTATTTTACATCACAATGAAATACTGTTCTGTTTCCCACTGCATTTGATTGAGTTTTTCTTTCTCTTCTGCACTGTAATGTTTTATGTATTTTTGTTTTAGTTATGATTTTATATATGTTTCCTGATGTGTGCAAAGCACAAATGAAAGAAACCAGAACAAGAGAACACACACCCATTGATTCTGATTGGACGGAATGAAACAATGGCCAAGTAAACCACACCCATCAACAAAGCTAATTGGCCGAATGACTATGAGTCACGCCCACCATTAGGAACACATAAAACCAGGGCCCCAGCACAACTAATCATTCCTCTAACAGAATCTTGCCTGAGGAAGGACCAACCAGTCCGAAACGTCTACTTTTCCAGCTCTCCTTTATATTTGATTCAGTCGTGAGTGAAGCGCCACCGTCGAGTCATGAGAGGTATTCTGAAAAGAAAGTTTGAGGAGGTCGACGATGAAGATCCATTCTACTCCTCACCTCCATCATCGTCCCTGCCTTCTCCTGCCTCCACGGAATGGGATTCTGATGGGGAGAGCAGCTCCTCAGAAAGCCAGGACTTTACAACTAATGGTTCTGCTTCACCTGCTGCCAGTCAACCCATCCAGTCTATTCTGAAGAGGCCAAAGCTGGAAGGGAGGCAGAGCAACGTGCGCTTTGATCTGGTGACGGTGTTCTACTTCCCACGATGCCAGGGTTTCACTAGCGTACCCTTTCGCGGGGGTGCCAGTCTGGGCATGTTGCACAGGCACAGCACTCTCCGCAGGTACACAATGGCAGAGCACGCCCTGGAACAACGGAGTTGGCGCAGAGAGAGACTACGAGAGAGACGGAGAGAGGAGAAGCTTGAGGCTTTGAGACACCAGTTGATGGCCAATGGTACCATTGACCAGAGAGAATCTGAGCGACTGACTGCAGACCAGGTCCCAGACGGAGACACTGACGTCCACATCACCGACGCCGAGCTGGAGGATGGGAACAGCTTCCTGCAGCGGTACTCCTACAAGCACAGACAGGCACTCCTGCGAGCAGCAGGTGTGAAGCACATTGACAAAGAGGAGAAGAGACAGCTGCATTCCCTGCGTGTCTCCAGAAGCCAGAGCGCGGCTCCAGAAGATCTCCAGTTGGATGTGGACCAGGGACCCCCAGCAGGGGATGCCCCGGAAAAAAGCTGTCCCTTCGGGTTTTCCGCCGAGGACGAAGGGCTTCCTCTCACCATGCCCCCCACCCCTTCCTACCATTTCAGTCCAGGTTTTTTGAGGTATTTGGGGGTCCTTGGCGTGACGTTTGGGAACCACTGATATACAGCAGGGTATAAAGCCTTTTAAAACAAACAGCAGCATGTTGTGCACTCACTGTAAGTAAACATTGCACTTTAACATTGTCACCACAAACAATAATAGCAATGATTGTTACAAGAACATATAGCCATTTTAACACACCTGAAACATTGCACACTAGAAAGCTGAAAGAGTGATAACAGTTCCATGTGATGATATACCTATTACTGTAGTTCTGCTGAAACTCATCAGAGTCAAAGAGGTGTGAAATGGTCTCAGTTCATCCAAAATGTGATCATTAGCAGGTGATCTGTCCAATGCCAGACAACGAGTGACCATTAACACGTTAATCTCTGCATTTGAATGCATATAGTGAATGAAGCATCAGCCATCATCATTTAGCATGTGTACATTTTAACATGGGGAAAGAATGTGGGGTTTGTTCATTATTTAGCATTTGAAAAACATTGAATAAAAGTGCATTCATCACCACCATATTGAGAGAGAACCCTGCAAAAATGTATCAGCTTATGTTTTTGTTCAGTGTATTTTCATTCAATCCCTTCCAGTTTCACTATGACTTATATGACTGGATATGGAGACAGTAACCTCTGTTACTGAACAAACAAATAATTAATATAGGATATAATTGAATAAGTATAATGATATATCCTGATTTATCTTGACTTATCCTGATCATTTATTAATACTATGGACACATGTTTCTGCACACAGGCCTACACATTACACAATGGGATTTCACTGTAAATATAGATAAGAAATGAAATGAAACCAATAGCGCACAATAGGATATGAGACTTTGATTTGACAATATACTTATTTGCTGTTCCAGTCCTGTACAGAAACCAGACCACTGTCTTCTATACTAAAGTGGAAACAAATTGAACCTACATTACAACCTAACACATAAAATACAAGGGGTGCTGTATATAGGCTACTTGTAAAAGACAAGATGTGAAGGCTTGTCTACTATTTATAAATATTGTTTGAAACAAATAGGCCTAACTGTTTTACTTCCGTTTTCTTGTTTTTAATAAATGTTTAAAGTCAAGATTTGTTTTTTATCTGTGGTTTGTAAGTGTTCCAAGATAAATTAAGATAAATGGGATGTAAATCACAGTATGAGCAGTTGTTTCTTCACCAGAGCTGGTTCTCCTTGGTTCTGATGTTACTGAAATAATGTGGAGAAATCCTCAAGATGAATGGCTCTGCTGCAGTAACAATTAATTCATATCCACTTATTCAATAGTTAGATTGTACATATTTATCCAGATACTGAGTAAGTCATTTTTGGATGAACTACTATACTGCTTTTTAAGGTTTATTATAAACCAGCAGTTGTTATGCACCACATGTGGAAGAACTCCCAGAAAACAGCAGGTATGCTGGCACTCTTATTTATTTTACATCACAATGAAATACTGTTCTGTTTCCCACTGCATTTGATTGAGTTTTTCTTTCTCTTCTGCACTGTAATGTTTTATGTATTTTTGTTTTAGTTATGATTTTATATATGTTTCCTGATGTGTGCAAAGCACAAATGAAAGAAACCAGAACAAGAGAACACACACCCATTGATTCTGATTGGACGGAATGAAACAATGGCCAAGTAAACCACACCCATCAACAAAGCTAATTGGCCGAATGACTATGAGTCACGCCCACCATTAGGAACACATAAAACCAGGGCCCCAGCACAACTAATCATTCCTCTAACAGAATCTTGCCTGAGGAAGGACCAACCAGTCCGAAACGTCTACTTTTCCAGCTCTCCTTTATATTTGATTCCGTCGTGAGTGAAGCGCCACCGTCGAGTCATGAGAGGTATTCTGAAAAGAAAGTTTGAGGAGGTCGACGATGAAGATCCATTCTACTCCTCACCTCCATCATCGTCCCTGCCTTCTCCTGCCTCCACGGAATGGGATTCTGATGGGGAGAGCAGCTCCTCAGAAAGCCAGGACTTTACAACTAATGGTTCTGCTTCACCTGCTGCCAGTCAACCCATCCAGTCTATTCTGAAGAGGCCAAAGCTGGAAGGGAGGCAGAGCAACGTGCGCTTTGATCTGGTGACGGTGTTCTACTTCCCACGATGCCAGGGTTTCACTAGCGTACCCTTTCGCGGGGGTGCCAGTCTGGGCATGTTGCACAGGCACAGCACTCTCCGCAGGTACACAATGGCAGAGCACGCCCTGGAACAACGGAGTTGGCGCAGAGAGAGACTACGAGAGAGACGGAGAGAGGAGAAGCTTGAGGCTTTGAGACACCAGTTGATGGCCAATGGTACCATTGACCAGAGAGAATCTGAGCGACTGACTGCAGACCAGGTCCCAGACGGAGACACTGACGTCCACATCACCGACGCCGAGCTGGAGGATGGGAACAGCTTCCTGCAGCGGTACTCCTACAAGCACAGACAGGCACTCCTGCGAGCAGCAGGTGTGAAGCACATTGACAAAGAGGAGAAGAGACAGCTGCATTCCCTGCGTGTCTCCAGAAGCCAGAGCGCGGCTCCAGAAGATCTCCAGTTGGATGTGGACCAGGGACCCCCAGCAGGGGATGCCCCGGAAAAAAGCTGTCCCTTCAGGTTTTCCGCCGAGGACGAAGGGCTTCCTCTCACCATGCCCCCCACCCCTTCCTACCATTTCAGTCCAGGTTTTTTTAGGTATTTGGGGGTCCTTGGCGTGACGTTTGGGAACCACTGATATACAGCAGGGTATAAAGCCTTTTAAAACAAACAGCAGCATGTTGTGTACTCACTGTAAGTAAACATTGCACTTTAACATTGTCACCACAAACAATAATAGCAATGATTGTTACAAGAACATATAGCCATTTTAACACACCTGAAACATTGCACACTAGAAAGCTGAAAGAGTGATAACAGTTCCATGTGATGATAGACCTATTACTGTAGTTCTGCTGAAACTCATCAGAGTCAAAGAGGTGTGAAATGGTCTCAGTTCATCCAAAATGTGATCATTAGCAGGTGATCTGTCCAATGCCAGACAACGAGTGACCATTAACACGTTAATCTCTGCATTTGAATGCATATAGTGAATGAAGCATCAGCCATCATCATTTAGCATGTGTACATTTTAACATGGGGAAAGAATGTGGGGTTTGTTCATTATTTAGCATTTGAAAAACATTGAATAAAAGTGCATTCATCACCACCATATTGAGAGAGAACCCTGCAAAAATGTATCAGCTTATGTTTTTGTTCAGTGTATTTTCATTCAATCCCTTCCAGTTTCACTATGACTTATATGACTGGATATGGAGACAGTAACCTCTGTTACTGAACAAACAAATAATTAATATAGGATATAATTGAATAAGTATAATGATATATCCTGATTTATCTTGACTTATCCTGATCATTTATTAATACTATGGACACATGTTTCTGCACACAGGCCTACACATTACACAATGGGATTTCACTGTAAATATAGATAAGAAATTAAATGAAACCAATAGCGCACAATAGGATATGAGACTTTGATTTGACAATATACTTATTTGCTGTTCCAGTCCTGTACAGAAACCAGACCACTGTCTTCTATACTAAAGTGGAAACAAATTGAACCTACATTACAACCTAACACATAAAATACAAGGGGTGCTGTATATAGGCTACTTGTAAAAGACAAGATGTGAAGGCTTGTCTACTATTTATAAATATTGTTTGAAACAAATAGGCCTAACTGTTTTACTTCCGTTTTCTTGTTTTTAATAAATGTTTAAAGTCAAGATTTGTTTTTTATCTGTGGTTTGTAAGTGTTCCAAGATAAATTAAGATAAATGGGATGTAAATCACAGTATGAGCAGTTGTTTCTTCACCAGAGCTGGTTCTCCTTGGTTCTGATGTTACTGAAATAATGTGGAGAAATCCTCAAGATGAATGGCTCTGCTGCAGTAACAATTAATTCATATCCACTTATTCAATAGTTAGATTGTACATATTTATCCAGATACTGAGTAAGTCATTTTTGGATGAACTACTATACTGCTTTTTAAGGTTTATTATAAACCAGCAGTTGTTATGCACCACATGTGGAAGAACTCCCAGAAAACAGCAGGTATGCTGGCACTCTTATTTATTTTACATCACAATGAAATACTGTTCTGTTTCCCACTGCATTTGATTGAGTTTCTCTTTCTCTTCTGCACTGTAATGTTTTATGTATTTTTGTTTTAGTTATGATTTTATATATGTTTCCTGATGTGTGCAAAGCACAAATGAAAGAAACCAGAACAAGAGAACACACACCCATTGATTCTGATTGGACGGAATGAAACAATGGCCAAGTAAACCACACCCATCAACAAAGCTAATTGGCCGAATGACTATGAGTCACGCCCACCATTAGGAACACATAAAACCAGGGCCCCAGCACAACTAATCATTCCTCTAACAGAATCTTGCCTGAGGAAGGACCAACCAGTCCGAAACGTCTACTTTTCCAGCTCTCCTTTATATTTGATTCCGTCGTGAGTGAAGCGCCACCGTCGAGTCATGAGAGGTATTCTGAAAAGAAAGTTTGAGGAGGTCGACGATGAAGATCCATTCTACTCCTCACCTCCATCATCGTCCCTGCCTTCTCCTGCCTCCACGGAATGGGATTCTGATGGGGAGAGCAGCTCCTCAGAAAGCCAGGACTTTACAACTAATGGTTCTGCTTCACCTGCTGCCAGTCAACCCATCCAGTCTATTCTGAAGAGGCCAAAGCTGGAAGGGAGGCAGAGCAACGTGCGCTTTGATCTTGTGACGGTGTTCTACTTCCCACGATGCCAGGGTTTCACTAGCGTACCCTTTCGCGGGGGTGCCAGTCTGGGCATGTTGCACAGGCACAGCACTCTCCGCAGGTACACAATGGCAGAGCACGCCCTGGAACAACGGAGTTGGCGCAGAGAGAGACTACGAGAGAGACGGAGAGAGGAGAAGCTTGAGGCTTTGAGACACCAGTTGATGGCCAATGGTACCATTGACCAGAGAGAATCTGAGCGACTGACTGCAGACCAGGTCCCAGACGGAGACACTGACGTCCACATCACCGACGCCGAGCTGGAGGATGGGAACAGCTTCCTGCAGCGGTACTCCTACAAGCACAGACAGGCACTCCTGCGAGCAGCAGGTGTGAAGCACATTGACAAAGAGGAGAAGAGACAGCTGCATTCCCTGCGTGTCTCCAGAAGCCAGAGCGCGGCTCCAGAAGATCTCCAGTTGGATGTGGACCAGGGACCCCCAGCAGGGGATGCCCCGGAAAAAAGCTGTCCCTTCAGGTTTTCCGCCGAGGACGAAGGGCTTCCTCTCACCATGCCCCCCACCCCTTCCTACCATTTCAGTCCAGGTTTTTTTAGGTATTTGGGGGTCCTTGGCGTGACGTTTGGGAACCACTGATATACAGCAGGGTATAAAGCCTTTTAAAACAAACAGCAGCATGTTGTGTACTCACTGTAAGTAAACATTGCACTTTAACATTGTCACCACAAACAATAATAGCAATGATTGTTACAAGAACATATAGCCATTTTAACACACCTGAAACATTGCACACTAGAAAGCTGAAAGAGTGATAACAGTTCCATGTGATGATAGACCTATTACTGTAGTTCTGCTGAAACTCATCAGAGTCAAAGAGGTGTGAAATGGTCTCAGTTCATCCAAAATGTGATCATTAGCAGGTGATCTGTCCAATGCCAGACAACGAGTGACCATTAACACGTTAATCTCTGCATTTGAATGCATATAGTGAATGAAGCATCAGCCATCATCATTTAGCATGTGTACATTTTAACATGGGGAAAGAATGTGGGGTTTGTTCATTATTTAGCATTTGAAAAACATTGAATAAAAGTGCATTCATCACCACCATATTGAGAGAGAACCCTGCAAAAATGTATCAGCTTATGTTTTTGTTCAGTGTATTTTCATTCAATCCCTTCCAGTTTCACTATGACTTATATGACTGGATATGGAGACAGTAACCTCTGTTACTGAACAAACAAATAATTAATATAGGATATAATTGAATAAGTATAATGATATATCCTGATTTATCTTGACTTATCCTGATCATTTATTAATACTATGGACACATGTTTCTGCACACAGGCCTACACATTACACAATGGGATTTCACTGTAAATATAGATAAGAAATGAAATGAAACCAATAGCGCACAATAGGATATGAGACTTTGATTTGACAATATACTTATTTGCTGTTCCAGTCCTGTACAGAAACCAGACCACTGTCTTCTATACTAAAGTGGAAACAAATTGAACCTACATTACAACCTAACACATAAAATACAAGGGGTGCTGTATATAGGCTACTTGTAAAAGACAAGATGTGAAGGCTTGTCTACTATTTATAAATATTGTTTGAAACAAATAGGCCTAACTGTTTTACTTCCGTTTTCTTGTTTTTAATAAATGTTTAAAGTCAAGATTTGTTTTTTATCTGTGGTTTGTAAGTGTTCCAAGATAAATTAAGATAAATGGGATGTAAATCACAGTATGAGCAGTTGTTTCTTCACCAGAGCTGGTTCTCCTTGGTTCTGATGTTACTGAAATAATGTGGAGAAATCCTCAAGATGAATGGCTCTGCTGCAGTAACAATTAATTCATATCCACTTATTCAATAGTTAGATTGTACATATTTATCCAGATACTGAGTAAGTCATTTTTGGATGAACTACTATACTGCTTTTTAAGGTTTATTATAAACCAGCAGTTGTTATGCACCACATGTGGAAGAACTCCCAGAAAACAGCAGGTATGCTGGCACTCTTATTTATTTTACATCACAATGAAATACTGTTCTGTTTCCCACTGCATTTGATTGAGTTTCTCTTTCTCTTCTGCACTGTAATGTTTTATGTATTTTTGTTTTAGTTATGATTTTATATATGTTTCCTGATGTGTGCAAAGCACAAATGAAAGAAACCAGAACAAGAGAACACACACCCATTGATTCTGATTGGACGGAATGAAACAATGGCCAAGTAAACCACACCCATCAACAAAGCTAATTGGCCGAATGACTATGAGTCACGCCCACCATTAGGAACACATAAAACCAGGGCCCCAGCACAACTAATCATTCCTCTAACAGAATCTTGCCTGAGGAAGGACCAACCAGTCCGAAACGTCTACTTTTCCAGCTCTCCTTTATATTTGATTCCGTCGTGAGTGAAGCGCCACCGTCGAGTCATGAGAGGTATTCTGAAAAGAAAGTTTGAGGAGGTCGACGATGAAGATCCATTCTACTCCTCACCTCCATCATCGTCCCTGCCTTCTCCTGCCTCCACGGAATGGGATTCTGATGGGGAGAGCAGCTCCTCAGAAAGCCAGGACTTTACAACTAATGGTTCTGCTTCACCTGCTGCCAGTCAACCCATCCAGTCTATTCTGAAGAGGCCAAAGCTGGAAGGGAGGCAGAGCAACGTGCGCTTTGATCTGGTGACGGTGTTCTACTTCCCACGATGCCAGGGTTTCACTAGCGTACCCTTTCGCGGGGGTGCCAGTCTGGGCATGTTGCACAGGCACAGCACTCTCCGCAGGTACACAATGGCAGAGCACGCCCTGGAACAACGGAGTTGGCGCAGAGAGAGACTACGAGAGAGACGGAGAGAGGAGAAGCTTGAGGCTTTGAGACACCAGTTGATGGCCAATGGTACCATTGACCAGAGAGAATCTGAGCGACTGACTGCAGACCAGGTCCCAGACGGAGACACTGACGTCCACATCACCGACGCCGAGCTGGAGGATGGGAACAGCTTCCTGCAGCGGTACTCCTACAAGCACAGACAGGCACTCCTGCGAGCAGCAGGTGTGAAGCACATTGACAAAGAGGAGAAGAGACAGCTGCATTCCCTGCGTGTCTCCAGAAGCCAGAGCGCGGCTCCAGAAGATCTCCAGTTGGATGTGGACCAGGGACCCCCAGCAGGGGATGCCCCGGAAAAAAGCTGTCCCTTCAGGTTTTCCGCCGAGGACGAAGGGCTTCCTCTCACCATGCCCCCCACCCCTTCCTACCATTTCAGTCCAGGTTTTTTTAGGTATTTGGGGGTCCTTGGCGTGACGTTTGGGAACCACTGATATACAGCAGGGTATAAAGCCTTTTAAAACAAACAGCAGCATGTTGTGTACTCACTGTAAGTAAACATTGCACTTTAACATTGTCACCACAAACAATAATAGCAATGATTGTTACAAGAACATATAGCCATTTTAACACACCTGAAACATTGCACACTAGAAAGCTGAAAGAGTGATAACAGTTCCATGTGATGATAGACCTATTACTGTAGTTCTGCTGAAACTCATCAGAGTCAAAGAGGTGTGAAATGGTCTCAGTTCATCCAAAATGTGATCATTAGCAGGTGATCTGTCCAATGCCAGACAACGAGTGACCATTAACACGTTAATCTCTGCATTTGAATGCATATAGTGAATGAAGCATCAGCCATCATCATTTAGCATGTGTACATTTTAACATGGGGAAAGAATGTGGGGTTTGTTCATTATTTAGCATTTGAAAAACATTGAATAAAAGTGCATTCATCACCACCATATTGAGAGAGAACCCTGCAAAAATGTATCAGCTTATGTTTTTGTTCAGTGTATTTTCATTCAATCCCTTCCAGTTTCACTATGACTTATATGACTGGATATGGAGACAGTAACCTCTGTTACTGAACAAACAAATAATTAATATAGGATATAATTGAATAAGTATAATGATATATCCTGATTTATCTTGACTTATCCTGATCATTTATTAATACTATGGACACATGTTTCTGCACACAGGCCTACACATTACACAATGGGATTTCACTGTAAATATAGATAAGAAATGAAATGAAACCAATAGCGCACAATAGGATATGAGACTTTGATTTGACAATATACTTATTTGCTGTTCCAGTCCTGTACAGAAACCAGACCACTGTCTTCTATACTAAAGTGGAAACAAATTGAACCTACATTACAACCTAACACATAAAATACAAGGGGTGCTGTATATAGGCTACTTGTAAAAGACAAGATGTGAAGGCTTGTCTACTATTTATAAATATTGTTTGAAACAAATAGGCCTAACTGTTTTACTTCCGTTTTCTTGTTTTTAATAAATGTTTAAAGTCAAGATTTGTTTTTTATCTGTGGTTTGTAAGTGTTCCAAGATAAATTAAGATAAATGGGATGTAAATCACAGTATGAGCAGTTGTTTCTTCACCAGAGCTGGTTCTCCTTGGTTCTGATGTTACTGAAATAATGTGGAGAAATCCTCAAGATGAATGGCTCTGCTGCAGTAACAATTAATTCATATCCACTTATTCAATAGTTAGATTGTACATATTTATCCAGATACTGAGTAAGTCATTTTTGGATGAACTACTATACTGCTTTTTAAGGTTTATTATAAACCAGCAGTTGTTATGCACCACATGTGGAAGAACTCCCAGAAAACAGCAGGTATGCTGGCACTCTTATTTATTTTACATCACAATGAAATACTGTTCTGTTTCCCACTGCATTTGATTGAGTTTCTCTTTCTCTTCTGCACTGTAATGTTTTATGTATTTTTGTTTTAGTTATGATTTTATATATGTTTCCTGATGTGTGCAAAGCACAAATGAAAGAAACCAGAACAAGAGAACACACACCCATTGATTCTGATTGGACGGAATGAAACAATGGCCAAGTAAACCACACCCATCAACAAAGCTAATTGGCCGAATGACTATGAGTCACGCCCACCATTAGGAACACATAAAACCAGGGCCCCAGCACAACTAATCATTCCTCTAACAGAATCTTGCCTGAGGAAGGACCAACCAGTCCGAAACGTCTACTTTTCCAGCTCTCCTTTATATTTGATTCCGTCGTGAGTGAAGCGCCACCGTCGAGTCATGAGAGGTATTCTGAAAAGAAAGTTTGAGGAGGTCGACGATGAAGATCCATTCTACTCCTCACCTCCATCATCGTCCCTGCCTTCTCCTGCCTCCACGGAATGGGATTCTGATGGGGAGAGCAGCTCCTCAGAAAGCCAGGACTTTACAACTAATGGTTCTGCTTCACCTGCTGCCAGTCAACCCATCCAGTCTATTCTGAAGAGGCCAAAGCTGGAAGGGAGGCAGAGCAACGTGCGCTTTGATCTGGTGACGGTGTTCTACTTCCCACGATGCCAGGGTTTCACTAGCGTACCCTTTCGCGGGGGTGCCAGTCTGGGCATGTTGCACAGGCACAGCACTCTCCGCAGGTACACAATGGCAGAGCACGCCCTGGAACAACGGAGTTGGCGCAGAGAGAGACTACGAGAGAGACGGAGAGAGGAGAAGCTTGAGGCTTTGAGACACCAGTTGATGGCCAATGGTACCATTGACCAGAGAGAATCTGAGCGACTGACTGCAGACCAGGTCCCAGACGGAGACACTGACGTCCACATCACCGACGCCGAGCTGGAGGATGGGAACAGCTTCCTGCAGCGGTACTCCTACAAGCACAGACAGGCACTCCTGCGAGCAGCAGGTGTGAAGCACATTGACAAAGAGGAGAAGAGACAGCTGCATTCCCTGCGTGTCTCCAGAAGCCAGAGCGCGGCTCCAGAAGATCTCCAGTTGGATGTGAACCAGGGACCCCCAGCAGGGGATGCCCCGGAAAAAAGCTGTCCCTTCAGGTTTTCCGCCGAGGACGAAGGGCTTCCTCTCACCATGCCCCCCACCCCTTCCTACCATTTCAGTCCAGGTTTTTTTAGGTATTTGGGGGTCCTTGGCGTGACGTTTGGGAACCACTGATATACAGCAGGGTATAAAGCCTTTTAAAACAAACAGCAGCATGTTGTGTACTCACTGTAAGTAAACATTGCACTTTAACATTGTCACCACAAACAATAATAGCAATGATTGTTACAAGAACATATAGCCATTTTAACACACCTGAAACATTGCACACTAGAAAGCTGAAAGAGTGATAACAGTTCCATGTGATGATAGACCTATTACTGTAGTTCTGCTGAAACTCATCAGAGTCAAAGAGGTGTGAAATGGTCTCAGTTCATCCAAAATGTGATCATTAGCAGGTGATCTGTCCAATGCCAGACAACGAGTGACCATTAACACGTTAATCTCTGCATTTGAATGCATATAGTGAATGAAGCATCAGCCATCATCATTTAGCATGTGTACATTTTAACATGGGGAAAGAATGTGGGGTTTGTTCATTATTTAGCATTTGAAAAACATTGAATAAAAGTGCATTCATCACCACCATATTGAGAGAGAACCCTGCAAAAATGTATCAGCTTATGTTTTTGTTCAGTGTATTTTCATTCAATCCCTTCCAGTTTCACTATGACTTATATGACTGGATATGGAGACAGTAACCTCTGTTACTGAACAAACAAATAATTAATATAGGATATAATTGAATAAGTATAATGATATATCCTGATTTATCTTGACTTATCCTGATCATTTATTAATACTATGGACACATGTTTCTGCACACAGGCCTACACATTACACAATGGGATTTCACTGTAAATATAGATAAGAAATTAAATGAAACCAATAGCGCACAATAGGATATGAGACTTTGATTTGACAATATACTTATTTGCTGTTCCAGTCCTGTACAGAAACCAGACCACTGTCTTCTATACTAAAGTGGAAACAAATTGAACCTACATTACAACCTAACACATAAAATACAAGGGGTGCTGTATATAGGCTACTTGTAAAAGACAAGATGTGAAGGCTTGTCTACTATTTATAAATATTGTTTGAAACAAATAGGCCTAACTGTTTTACTTCCGTTTTCTTGTTTTTAATAAATGTTTAAAGTCAAGATTTGTTTTTTATCTGTGGTTTGTAAGTGTTCCAAGATAAATTAAGATAAATGGGATGTAAATCACAGTATGAGCAGTTGTTTCTTCACCAGAGCTGGTTCTCCTTGGTTCTGATGTTACTGAAATAATGTGGAGAAATCCTCAAGATGAATGGCTCTGCTGCAGTAACAATTAATTCATATCCACTTATTCAATAGTTAGATTGTACATATTTATCCAGATACTGAGTAAGTCATTTTTGGATGAACTACTATACTGCTTTTTAAGGTTTATTATAAACCAGCAGTTGTTATGCACCACATGTGGAAGAACTCCCAGAAAACAGCAGGTATGCTGGCACTCTTATTTATTTTACATCACAATGAAATACTGTTCTGTTTCCCACTGCATTTGATTGAGTTTCTCTTTCTCTTCTGCACTGTAATGTTTTATGTATTTTTGTTTTAGTTATGATTTTATATATGTTTCCTGATGTGTGCAAAGCACAAATGAAAGAAACCAGAACAAGAGAACACACACCCATTGATTCTGATTGGACGGAATGAAACAATGGCCAAGTAAACCACACCCATCAACAAAGCTAATTGGCCGAATGACTATGAGTCACGCCCACCATTAGGAACACATAAAACCAGGGCCCCAGCACAACTAATCATTCCTCTAACAGAATCTTGCCTGAGGAAGGACCAACCAGTCCGAAACGTCTACTTTTCCAGCTCTCCTTTATATTTGATTCCGTCGTGAGTGAAGCGCCACCGTCGAGTCATGAGAGGTATTCTGAAAAGAAAGTTTGAGGAGGTCGACGATGAAGATCCATTCTACTCCTCACCTCCATCATCGTCCCTGCCTTCTCCTGCCTCCACGGAATGGGATTCTGATGGGGAGAGCAGCTCCTCAGAAAGCCAGGACTTTACAACTAATGGTTCTGCTTCACCTGCTGCCAGTCAACCCATCCAGTCTATTCTGAAGAGGCCAAAGCTGGAAGGGAGGCAGAGCAACGTGCGCTTTGATCTGGTGACGGTGTTCTACTTCCCACGATGCCAGGGTTTCACTAGCGTACCCTTTCGCGGGGGTGCCAGTCTGGGCATGTTGCACAGGCACAGCACTCTCCGCAGGTACACAATGGCAGAGCACGCCCTGGAACAACGGAGTTGGCGCAGAGAGAGACTACGAGAGAGACGGAGAGAGGAGAAGCTTGAGGCTTTGAGACACCAGTTGATGGCCAATGGTACCATTGACCAGAGAGAATCTGAGCGACTGACTGCAGACCAGGTCCCAGACGGAGACACTGACGTCCACATCACCGACGCCGAGCTGGAGGATGGGAACAGCTTCCTGCAGCGGTACTCCTACAAGCACAGACAGGCACTCCTGCGAGCAGCAGGTGTGAAGCACATTGACAAAGAGGAGAAGAGACAGCTGCATTCCCTGCGTGTCTCCAGAAGCCAGAGCGCGGCTCCAGAAGATCTCCAGTTGGATGTGAACCAGGGACCCCCAGCAGGGGATGCCCCGGAAAAAAGCTGTCCCTTCAGGTTTTCCGCCGAGGACGAAGGGCTTCCTCTCACCATGCCCCCCACCCCTTCCTACCATTTCAGTCCAGGTTTTTTTAGGTATTTGGGGGTCCTTGGCGTGACGTTTGGGAACCACTGATATACAGCAGGGTATAAAGCCTTTTAAAACAAACAGCAGCATGTTGTGTACTCACTGTAAGTAAACATTGCACTTTAACATTGTCACCACAAACAATAATAGCAATGATTGTTACAAGAACATATAGCCATTTTAACACACCTGAAACATTGCACACTAGAAAGCTGAAAGAGTGATAACAGTTCCATGTGATGATAGACCTATTACTGTAGTTCTGCTGAAACTCATCAGAGTCAAAGAGGTGTGAAATGGTCTCAGTTCATCCAAAATGTGATCATTAGCAGGTGATCTGTCCAATGCCAGACAACGAGTGACCATTAACACGTTAATCTCTGCATTTGAATGCATATAGTGAATGAAGCATCAGCCATCATCATTTAGCATGTGTACATTTTAACATGGGGAAAGAATGTGGGGTTTGTTCATTATTTAGCATTTGAAAAACATTGAATAAAAGTGCATTCATCACCACCATATTGAGAGAGAACCCTGCAAAAATGTATCAGCTTATGTTTTTGTTCAGTGTATTTTCATTCAATCCCTTCCAGTTTCACTATGACTTATATGACTGGATATGGAGACAGTAACCTCTGTTACTGAACAAACAAATAATTAATATAGGATATAATTGAATAAGTATAATGATATATCCTGATTTATCTTGACTTATCCTGATCATTTATTAATACTATGGACACATGTTTCTCCACACAGGCCTACACATTACACAATGGGATTTCACTGTAAATATAGATAAGAAATTAAATGAAACCAATAGCGCACAATAGGATATGAGACTTTGATTTGACAATATACTTATTTGCTGTTCCAGTCCTGTACAGAAACCAGACCACTGTCTTCTATACTAAAGTGGAAACAAATTGAACCTACATTACAACCTAACACATAAAATACAAGGGGTGCTGTATATAGGCTACTTGTAAAAGACAAGATGTGAAGGCTTGTCTACTATTTATAAATATTGTTTGAAACAAATAGGCCTAACTGTTTTACTTCCGTTTTCTTGTTTTTAATAAATGTTTAAAGTCAAGATTTGTTTTTTATCTGTGGTTTGTAAGTGTTCCAAGATAAATTAAGATAAATGGGATGTAAATCACAGTATGAGCAGTTGTTTCTTCACCAGAGCTGGTTCTCCTTGGTTCTGATGTTACTGAAATAATGTGGAGAAATCCTCAAGATGAATGGCTCTGCTGCAGTAACAATTAATTCATATCCACTTATTCAATAGTTAGATTGTACATATTTATCCAGATACTGAGTAAGTCATTTTTGGATGAACTACTATACTGCTTTTTAAGGTTTATTATAAACCAGCAGTTGTTATGCACCACATGTGGAAGAACTCCCAGAAAACAGCAGGTATGCTGGCACTCTTATTTATTTTACATCACAATGAAATACTGTTCTGTTTCCCACTGCATTTGATTGAGTTTCTCTTTCTCTTCTGCACTGTAATGTTTTATGTATTTTTGTTTTAGTTATGATTTTATATATGTTTCCTGATGTGTGCAAAGCACAAATGAAAGAAACCAGAACAAGAGAACACACACCCATTGATTCTGATTGGACGGAATGAAACAATGGCCAAGTAAACCACACCCATCAACAAAGCTAATTGGCCGAATGACTATGAGTCACGCCCACCATTAGGAACACATAAAACCAGGGCCCCAGCACAACTAATCATTCCTCTAACAGAATCTTGCCTGAGGAAGGACCAACCAGTCCGAAACGTCTACTTTTCCAGCTCTCCTTTATATTTGATTCCGTCGTGAGTGAAGCGCCACCGTCGAGTCATGAGAGGTATTCTGAAAAGAAAGTTTGAGGAGGTCGACGATGAAGATCCATTCTACTCCTCACCTCCATCATCGTCCCTGCCTTCTCCTGCCTCCACGGAATGGGATTCTGATGGGGAGAGCAGCTCCTCAGAAAGCCAGGACTTTACAACTAATGGTTCTGCTTCACCTGCTGCCAGTCAACCCATCCAGTCTATTCTGAAGAGGCCAAAGCTGGAAGGGAGGCAGAGCAACGTGCGCTTTGATCTGGTGACGGTGTTCTACTTCCCACGATGCCAGGGTTTCACTAGCGTACCCTTTCGCGGGGGTGCCAGTCTGGGCATGTTGCACAGGCACAGCACTCTCCGCAGGTACACAATGGCAGAGCACGCCCTGGAACAACGGAGTTGGCGCAGAGAGAGACTACGAGAGAGACGGAGAGAGGAGAAGCTTGAGGCTTTGAGACACCAGTTGATGGCCAATGGTACCATTGACCAGAGAGAATCTGAGCGACTGACTGCAGACCAGGTCCCAGACGGAGACACTGACGTCCACATCACCGACGCCGAGCTGGAGGATGGGAACAGCTTCCTGCAGCGGTACTCCTACAAGCACAGACAGGCACCCCTGCGAGCAGCAGGTGTGAAGCACATTGACAAAGAGGAGAAGAGACAGCTGCATTCCCTGCGTGTCTCCAGAAGCCAGAGCGCGGCTCCAGAAGATCTCCAGTTGGATGTGGACCAGGGACCCCCAGCAGGGGATGCCCCGGAAAAAAGCTGTCCCTTCAGGTTTTCCGCCGAGGACGAAGGGCTTCCTCTCACCATGCCCCCCACCCCTTCCTACCATTTCAGTCCAGGTTTTTTTAGGTATTTGGGGGTCCTTGGCGTGACGTTTGGGAACCACTGATATACAGCAGGGTATAAAGCCTTTTAAAACAAACAGCAGCATGTTGTGTACTCACTGTAAGTAAACATTGCACTTTAACATTGTCACCACAAACAATAATAGCAATGATTGTTACAAGAACATATAGCCATTTTAACACACCTGAAACATTGCACACTAGAAAGCTGAAAGAGTGATAACAGTTCCATGTGATGATAGACCTATTACTGTAGTTCTGCTGAAACTCATCAGAGTCAAAGAGGTGTGAAATGGTCTCAGTTCATCCAAAATGTGATCATTAGCAGGTGATCTGTCCAATGCCAGACAACGAGTGACCATTAACACGTTAATCTCTGCATTTGAATGCATATAGTGAATGAAGCATCAGCCATCATCATTTAGCATGTGTACATTTTAACATGGGGAAAGAATGTGGGGTTTGTTCATTATTTAGCATTTGAAAAACATTGAATAAAAGTGCATTCATCACCACCATATTGAGAGAGAACCCTGCAAAAATGTATCAGCTTATGTTTTTGTTCAGTGTATTTTCATTCAATCCCTTCCAGTTTCACTATGACTTATATGACTGGATATGGAGACAGTAACCTCTGTTACTGAACAAACAAATAATTAATATAGGATATAATTGAATAAGTATAATGATATATCCTGATTTATCTTGACTTATCCTGATCATTTATTAATACTATGGACACATGTTTCTGCACACAGGCCTACACATTACACAATGGGATTTCACTGTAAATATAGATAAGAAATTAAATGAAACCAATAGCGCACAATAGGATATGAGACTTTGATTTGACAATATACTTATTTGCTGTTCCAGTCCTGTACAGAAACCAGACCACTGTCTTCTATACTAAAGTGGAAACAAATTGAACCTACATTACAACCTAACACATAAAATACAAGGGGTGCTGTATATAGGCTACTTGTAAAAGACAAGATGTGAAGGCTTGTCTACTATTTATAAATATTGTTTGAAACAAATAGGCCTAACTGTTTTACTTCCGTTTTCTTGTTTTTAATACATGTTTAAAGTCAAGATTTGTTTTTTATCTGTGGTTTGTAAGTGTTCCAAGATAAATTAAGATAAATGGGATGTAAATCACAGTATGAGCAGTTGTTTCTTCACCAGAGCTGGTTCTCCTTGGTTCTGATGTTACTGAAATAATGTGGAGAAATCCTCAAGATGAATGGCTCTGCTGCAGTAACAATTAATTCATATCCACTTATTCAATAGTTAGATTGTACATATTTATCCAGATACTGAGTAAGTCATTTTTGGATGAACTACTATACTGCTTTTTAAGGTTTATTATAAACCAGCAGTTGTTATGCACCACATGTGGAAGAACTCCCAGAAAACAGCAGGTATGCTGGCACTCTTATTTATTTTACATCACAATGAAATACTGTTCTGTTTCCCACTGCATTTGATTGAGTTTCTCTTTCTCTTCTGCACTGTAATGTTTTATGTATTTTTGTTTTAGTTATGATTTTATATATGTTTCCTGATGTGTGCAAAGCACAAATGAAAGAAACCAGAACAAGAGAACACACACCCATTGATTCTGATTGGACGGAATGAAACAATGGCCAAGTAAACCACACCCATCAACAAAGCTAATTGGCCGAATGACTATGAGTCACGCCCACCATTAGGAACACATAAAACCAGGGCCCCAGCACAACTAATCATTCCTCTAACAGAATCTTGCCTGAGGAAGGACCAACCAGTCCGAAACGTCTACTTTTCCAGCTCTCCTTTATATTTGATTCCGTCGTGAGTGAAGCGCCACCGTCGAGTCATGAGAGGTATTCTGAAAAGAAAGTTTGAGGAGGTCGACGATGAAGATCCATTCTACTCCTCACCTCCATCATCGTCCCTGCCTTCTCCTGCCTCCACGGAATGGGATTCTGATGGGGAGAGCAGCTCCTCAGAAAGCCAGGACTTTACAACTAATGGTTCTGCTTCACCTGCTGCCAGTCAACCCATCCAGTCTATTCTGAAGAGGCCAAAGCTGGAAGGGAGGCAGAGCAACGTGCGCTTTGATCTGGTGACGGTGTTCTACTTCCCACGATGCCAGGGTTTCACTAGCGTACCCTTTCGCGGGGGTGCCAGTCTGGGCATGTTGCACAGGCACAGCACTCTCCGCAGGTACACAATGGCAGAGCACGCCCTGGAACAACGGAGTTGGCGCAGAGAGAGACTACGAGAGAGACGGAGAGAGGAGAAGCTTGAGGCTTTGAGACACCAGTTGATGGCCAATGGTACCATTGACCAGAGAGAATCTGAGCGACTGACTGCAGACCAGGTCCCAGACGGAGACACTGACGTCCACATCACCGACGCCGAGCTGGAGGATGGGAACAGCTTCCTGCAGCGGTACTCCTACAAGCACAGACAGGCACTCCTGCGAGCAGCAGGTGTGAAGCACATTGACAAAGAGGAGAAGAGACAGCTGCATTCCCTGCGTGTCTCCAGAAGCCAGAGCGCGGCTCCAGAAGATCTCCAGTTGGATGTGGACCAGGGACCCCCAGCAGGGGATGCCCCGGAAAAAAGCTGTCCCTTCGGGTTTTCCGCCGAGGACGAAGGGCTTCCTCTCACCATGCCCCCCACCCCTTCCTACCATTTCAGTCCAGGTTTTTTTAGGTATTTGGGGGTCCTTGGCGTGACGTTTGGGAACCACTGATATACAGCAGGGTATAAAGCCTTTTGAAACAAACAGCAGCATGTTGTGCACTCACTGTAAGTAAACATTGCACTTTAACATTGTCACCACAAACAATAATAGCAATGATTGTTACAAGAACATATAGCCATTTTAACACACCTGAAACATTGCACACTAGAAAGCTGAAAGAGTGATAACAGTTCCATGTGATGATAGACCTATTACTGTAGTTCTGCTGAAACTCATCAGAGTCAAAGAGGTGTGAAATGGTCTCAGTTCATCCAAAATGTGATCATTAGCAGGTGATCTGTCCAATGCCAGACAACGAGTGACCATTAACACGTTAATCTCTGCATTTGAATGCATATAGTGAATGAAGCATCAGCCATCATCATTTAGCATGTGTACATTTTAACATGGGGAAAGAATGTGGGGTTTGTTCATTATTTAGCATTTGAAAAACATTGAATAAAAGTGCATTCATCACCACCATATTGAGAGAGAACCCTGCAAAAATGTATCAGCTTATGTTTTTGTTCAGTGTATTTTCATTCAATCCCTTCCAGTTTCACTATGACTTATATGACTGGATATAGGAGACAGTAACCTCTGTTACTGAACAAACAAATAATTAATATAGGATATAATTGAATAAGTATAATGATATATCCTGATTTATCTTGACTTATCCTGATCATTTATTAATACTATGGACACATGTTTCTGCACACAGGCCTACACATTACACAATGGGATTTCACTGTAAATATAGATAAGAAATGAAATGAAACCAATAGCGCACAATAGGATATGAGACTTTGATTTGACAATATACTTATTTGCTGTTCCAGTCCTGTACAGAAACCAGACCACTGTCTTCTATACTAAAGTGGAAACAAATTGAACCTACATTACAACCTAACACATAAAATACAAGGGGTGCTGTATATAGGCTACTTGTAAAAGACAAGATGTGAAGGCTTGTCTACTATTTATAAATATTGTTTGAAACAAATAGGCCTAACTGTTTTACTTCCGTTTTCTTGTTTTTAATAAATGTTTAAAGTCAAGATTTGTTTTTTATCTGTGGTTTGTAAGTGTTCCAAGATAAATTAAGATAAATGGGATGTAAATCACAGTATGAGCAGTTGTTTCTTCACCAGAGCTGGTTCTCCTTGGTTCTGATGTTACTGAAATAATGTGGAGAAATCCTCAAGATGAATGGCTCTGCTGCAGTAACAATTAATTCATATCCACTTATTCAATAGTTAGATTGTACATATTTATCCAGATACTGAGTAAGTCATTTTTGGATGAACTACTATACTGCTTTTTAAGGTTTATTATAAACCAGCAGTTGTTATGCACCACATGTGGAAGAACTCCCAGAAAACAGCAGGTATGCTGGCACTCTTATTTATTTTACATCACAATGAAATACTGTTCTGTTTCCCACTGCATTTGATTGAGTTTCTCTTTCTCTTCTGCACTGTAATGTTTTATGTATTTTTGTTTTAGTTATGATTTTATATATGTTTCCTGATGTGTGCAAAGCACAAATGAAAGAAACCAGAACAAGAGAACACACACCCATTGATTCTGATTGGACGGAATGAAACAATGGCCAAGTAAACCACACCCATCAACAAAGCTAATTGGCCGAATGACTATGAGTCACGCCCACCATTAGGAACACATAAAACCAGGGCCCCAGCACAACTAATCATTCCTCTAACAGAATCTTGCCTGAGGAAGGACCAACCAGTCCGAAACGTCTACTTTTCCAGCTCTCCTTTATATTTGATTCCGTCGTGAGTGAAGCGCCACCGTCGAGTCATGAGAGGTATTCTGAAAAGAAAGTTTGAGGAGGTCGACGATGAAGATCCATTCTACTCCTCACCTCCATCATCGTCCCTGCCTTCTCCTGCCTCCACAGAATGGGATTCTGATGGGGAGAGCAGCTCCTCAGAAAGCCAGGACTTTACAACTAATGGTTCTGCTTCACCTGCTGCCAGTCAACCCATCCAGTCTATTCTGAAGAGGCCAAAGCTGGAAGGGAGGCAGAGCAACGTGCGCTTTGATCTGGTGACGGTGTTCTACTTCCCACGATGCCAGGGTTTCACTAGCGTACCCTTTCGCGGGGGTGCCAGTCTGGGCATGTTGCACAGGCACAGCACTCTCCGCAGGTACACAATGGCAGAGCACGCCCTGGAACAACGGAGTTGGCGCAGAGAGAGACTACGAGAGAGACGGAGAGAGGAGAAGCTTGAGGCTTTGAGACACCAGTTGATGGCCAATGGTACCATTGACCAGAGAGAATCTGAGCGACTGACTGCAGACCAGGTCCCAGACGGAGACACTGACGTCCACATCACCGACGCCGAGCTGGAGGATGGGAACAGCTTCCTGCAGCGGTACTCCTACAAGCACAGACAGGCACTCCTGCGAGCAGCAGGTGTGAAGCACATTGACAAAGAGGAGAAGAGACAGCTGCATTCCCTGCGTGTCTCCAGAAGCCAGAGCGCGGCTCCAGAAGATCTCCAGTTGGATGTGGACCAGGGACCCCCAGCAGGGGATGCCCCGGAAAAAAGCTGTCCCTTCGGGTTTTCCGCCGAGGACGAAGGGCTTCCTCTCACCATGCCCCCCACCCCTTCCTACCATTTCAGTCCAGGTTTTTTGAGGTATTTGGGGGTCCTTGGCGTGACGTTTGGGAACCACTGATATACAGCAGGGTATAAAGCCTTTTAAAACAAACAGCAGCATGTTGTGCACTCACTGTAAGTAAACATTGCACTTTAACATTGTCACCACAAACAATAATAGCAATGATTGTTACAAGAACATATAGCCATTTTAACACACCTGAAACATTGCACACTAGAAAGCTGAAAGAGTGATAACAGTTCCATGTGATGATAGACCTATTACTGTAGTTCTGCTGAAACTCATCAGAGTCAAAGAGGTGTGAAATGGTCTCAGTTCATCCAAAATGTGATCATTAGCAGGTGATCTGTCCAATGCCAGACAACGAGTGACCATTAACACGTTAATCTCTGCATTTGAATGCATATAGTGAATGAAGCATCAGCCATCATCATTTAGCATGTGTACATTTTAACATGGGGAAAGAATGTGGGGTTTGTTCATTATTTAGCATTTGAAAAACATTGAATAAAAGTGCATTCATCACCACCATATTGAGAGAGAACCCTGCAAAAATGTATCAGCTTATGTTTTTGTTCAGTGTATTTTCATTCAATCCCTTCCAGTTTCACTATGACTTATATGACTGGATATGGAGACAGTAACCTCTGTTACTGAACAAACAAATAATTAATATAGGATATAATTGAATAAGTATAATGATATATCCTGATTTATCTTGACTTATCCTGATCATTTATTAATACTATGGACACATGTTTCTGCACACAGGCCTACACATTACACAATGGGATTTCACTGTAAATATAGATAAGAAATGAAATGAAACCAATAGCGCACAATAGGATATGAGACTTTGATTTGACAATATACTTATTTGCTGTTCCAGTCCTGTACAGAAACCAGACCACTGTCTTCTATACTAAAGTGGAAACAAATTGAACCTACATTACAACCTAACACATAAAATACAAGGGGTGCTGTATATAGGCTACTTGTAAAAGACAAGATGTGAAGGCTTGTCTACTATTTATAAATATTGTTTGAAACAAATAGGCCTAACTGTTTTACTTCCGTTTTCTTGTTTTTAATAAATGTTTAAAGTCAAGATTTGTTTTTTATCTGTGGTTTGTAAGTGTTCCAAGATAAATTAAGATAAATGGGATGTAAATCACAGTATGAGCAGTTGTTTCTTCACCAGAGCTGGTTCTCCTTGGTTCTGATGTTACTGAAATAATGTGGAGAAATCCTCAAGATGAATGGCTCTGCTGCAGTAACAATTAATTCATATCCACTTATTCAATAGTTAGATTGTACATATTTATCCAGATACTGAGTAAGTCATTTTTGGATGAACTACTATACTGCTTTTTAAGGTTTATTATAAACCAGCAGTTGTTATGCACCACATGTGGAAGAACTCCCAGAAAACAGCAGGTATGCTGGCACTCTTATTTATTTTACATCACAATGAAATACTGTTCTGTTTCCCACTGCATTTGATTGAGTTTCTCTTTCTCTTCTGCACTGTAATGTTTTATGTATTTTTGTTTTAGTTATGATTTTATATATGTTTCCTGATGTGTGCAAAGCACAAATGAAAGAAACCAGAACAAGAGAACACACACCCATTGATTCTGATTGGACGGAATGAAACAATGGCCAAGTAAACCACACCCATCAACAAAGCTAATTGGCCGAATGACTATGAGTCACGCCCACCATTAGGAACACATAAAACCAGGGCCCCAGCACAACTAATCATTCCTCTAACAGAATCTTGCCTGAGGAAGGACCAACCAGTCCGAAACGTCTACTTTTCCAGCTCTCCTTTATATTTGATTCCGTCGTGAGTGAAGCGCCACCGTCGAGTCATGAGAGGTATTCTGAAAAGAAAGTTTGAGGAGGTCGACGATGAAGATCCATTCTACTCCTCACCTCCATCATCGTCCCTGCCTTCTCCTGCCTCCACAGAATGGGATTCTGATGGGGAGAGCAGCTCCTCAGAAAGCCAGGACTTTACAACTAATGGTTCTGCTTCACCTGCTGCCAGTCAACCCATCCAGTCTATTCTGAAGAGGCCAAAGCTGGAAGGGAGGCAGAGCAACGTGCGCTTTGATCTGGTGACGGTGTTCTACTTCCCACGATGCCAGGGTTTCACTAGCGTACCCTTTCGCGGGGGTGCCAGTCTGGGCATGTTGCACAGGCACAGCACTCTCCGCAGGTACACAATGGCAGAGCACGCCCTGGAACAACGGAGTTGGCGCAGAGAGAGACTACGAGAGAGACGGAGAGAGGAGAAGCTTGAGGCTTTGAGACACCAGTTGATGGCCAATGGTACCATTGACCAGAGAGAATCTGAGCGACTGACTGCAGACCAGGTCCCAGACGGAGACACTGACGTCCACATCACCGACGCCGAGCTGGAGGATGGGAACAGCTTCCTGCAGCGGTACTCCTACAAGCACAGACAGGCACTCCTGCGAGCAGCAGGTGTGAAGCACATTGACAAAGAGGAGAAGAGACAGCTGCATTCCCTGCGTGTCTCCAGAAGCCAGAGCGCGGCTCCAGAAGATCTCCAGTTGGATGTGGACCAGGGACCCCCAGCAGGGGATGCCCCGGAAAAAAGCTGTCCCTTCGGGTTTTCCGCCGAGGACGAAGGGCTTCCTCTCACCATGCCCCCCACCCCTTCCTACCATTTCAGTCCAGGTTTTTTGAGGTATTTGGGGGTCCTTGGCGTGACGTTTGGGAACCACTGATATACAGCAGGGTATAAAGCCTTTTAAAACAAACAGCAGCATGTTGTGCACTCACTGTAAGTAAACATTGCACTTTAACATTGTCACCACAAACAATAATAGCAATGATTGTTACAAGAACATATAGCCATTTTAACACACCTGAAACATTGCACACTAGAAAGCTGAAAGAGTGATAACAGTTCCATGTGATGATAGACCTATTACTGTAGTTCTGCTGAAACTCATCAGAGTCAAAGAGGTGTGAAATGGTCTCAGTTCATCCAAAATGTGATCATTAGCAGGTGATCTGTCCAATGCCAGACAACGAGTGACCATTAACACGTTAATCTCTGCATTTGAATGCATATAGTGAATGAAGCATCAGCCATCATCATTTAGCATGTGTACATTTTAACATGGGGAAAGAATGTGGGGTTTGTTCATTATTTAGCATTTGAAAAACATTGAATAAAAGTGCATTCATCACCACCATATTGAGAGAGAACCCTGCAAAAATGTATCAGCTTATGTTTTTGTTCAGTGTATTTTCATTCAATCCCTTCCAGTTTCACTATGACTTATATGACTGGATATGGAGACAGTAACCTCTGTTACTGAACAAACAAATAATTAATATAGGATATAATTGAATAAGTATAATGATATATCCTGATTTATCTTGACTTATCCTGATCATTTATTAATACTATGGACACATGTTTCTGCACACAGGCCTACACATTACACAATGGGATTTCACTGTAAATATAGATAAGAAATGAAATGAAACCAATAGCGCACAATAGGATATGAGACTTTGATTTGACAATATACTTATTTGCTGTTCCAGTCCTGTACAGAAACCAGACCACTGTCTTCTATACTAAAGTGGAAACAAATTGAACCTACATTACAACTTAACACATAACATACAAGGGGTGCTGTATATAGGCTACTTGTAAAAGACAAGATGTGAAGGCTTGTCTACTATTTATAAATATTGTTTGAAACAAATAGGCCTAACTGTTTTACTTCCGTTTTCTTGTTTTTAATACATGTTTAAAGTCAAGATTTGTTTTTTATCTGTGGTTTGTAAGTGTTCCAAGATAAATTAAGATAAATGGGATGTAAATCACAGTATGAGCAGTTGTTTCTTCACCAGAGCTGGTTCTCCTTGGTTCTGATGTTACTGAAATAATGTGGAGAAATCCTCAAGATGAATGGCTCTGCTGCAGTAACAATTAATTCATATCCACTTATTCAATAGTTAGATTGTACATATTTATCCAGATACTGAGTAAGTCATTTTTGGATGAACTACTATACTGCTTTTTAAGGTTTATTATAAACCAGCAGTTGTTATGCACCACATGTGGAAGAACTCCCAGAAAACAGCAGGTATGCTGGCACTCTTATTTATTTTACATCACAATGAAATACTGTTCTGTTTCCCACTGCATTTGATTGAGTTTTTCTTTCTCTTCTGCACTGTAATGTTTTATGTATTTTTGTTTTAGTTATGATTTTATATATGTTTCCTGATGTGTGCAAAGCACAAATGAAAGAAACCAGAATAAGAGAACACACACCCATTGATTCTGATTGGACGGAATGAAACAATGGCCAAGTAAACCACACCCATCAACAAAGCTAATTGGCCGAATGACTATGAGTCACGCCCACCATTAGGAACACATAAAACCAGGGCCCCAGCACAACTAATCATTCCTCTAACAGAATCTTGCCTGAGGAAGGACCAACCAGTCCGAAACGTCTACTTTTCCAGCTCTCCTTTATATTTGATTCCGTCGTGAGTGAAGCGCCACCGTCGAGTCATGAGAGGTATTCTGAAAAGAAAGTTTGAGGAGGTCGACGATGAAGATCCATTCTACTCCTCACCTCCATCATCGTCCCTGCCTTCTCCTGCCTCCACGGAATGGGATTCTGATGGGGAGAGCAGCTCCTCAGAAAGCCAGGACTTTACAACTAATGGTTCTGCTTCACCTGCTGCCAGTCAACCCATCCAGTCTATTCTGAAGAGGCCAAAGCTGGAAGGGAGGCAGAGCAACGTGCGCTTTGATCTGGTGACGGTGTTCTACTTCCCACAATGCCAGGGTTTCACTAGCGTACCCTTTCGCGGGGGTGCCAGTCTGGGCATGTTGCACAGGCACAGCACTCTCCGCAGGTACACAATGGCAGAGCACGCCCTGGAACAACGGAGTTGGCGCAGAGAGAGACTACGAGAGAGACGGAGAGAGGAGAAGCTTGAGGCTTTGAGACACCAGTTGATGGCCAATGGTACCATTGACCAGAGAGAATCTGAGCGACTGACTGCAGACCAGGTCCCAGACGGAGACACTGACGTCCACATCACCGACGCCGAGCTGGAGGATGGGAACAGCTTCCTGCAGCGGTACTCCTACAAGCACAGACAGGCACTCCTGCGAGCAGCAGGTGTGAAGCACATTGACAAAGAGGAGAAGAGACAGCTGCATTCCCTGCGTGTCTCCAGAAGCCAGAGCGCGGCTCCAGAAGATCTCCAGTTGGATGTGGACCAGGGACCCCCAGCAGGGGATGCCCCGGAAAAAAGCTGTCCCTTCGGGTTTTCCGCCGAGGACGAAGGGCTTCCTCTCACCATGCCCCCCACCCCTTCCTACCATTTCAGTCCAGGTTTTTTGAGGTATTTGGGGGTCCTTGGCGTGACGTTTGGGAACCACTGATATACAGCAGGGTATAAAGCCTTTTAAAACAAACAGCAGCATGTTGTGCACTCACTGTAAGTAAACATTGCACTTTAACATTGTCACCACAAACAATAATAGCAATGATTGTTACAAGAACATATAGCCATTTTAACACACCTGAAACATTGCACACTAGAAAGCTGAAAGAGTGATAACAGTTCCATGTGATGATAGACCTATTACTGTAGTTCTGCTGAAACTCATCAGAGTCAAAGAGGTGTGAAATGGTCTCAGTTCATCCAAAATGTGATCATTAGCAGGTGATCTGTCCAATGCCAGACAACGAGTGACCATTAACACGTTAATCTCTGCATTTGAATGCATATAGTGAATGAAGCATCAGCCATCATCATTTAGCATGTGTACATTTTAACATGGGGAAAGAATGTGGGGTTTGTTCATTATTTAGCATTTGAAAAACATTGAATAAAAGTGCATTCATCACCACCATATTGAGAGAGAACCCTGCAAAAATGTATCAGCTTATGTTTTTGTTCAGTGTATTTTCATTCAATCCCTTCCAGTTTCACTATGACTTATATGACTGGATATGGAGACAGTAACCTCTGTTACTGAACAAACAAATAATTAATATAGGATATAATTGAATAAGTATAATGATATATCCTGATTTATCTTGACTTATCCTGATCATTTATTAATACTATGGACACATGTTTCTGCACACAGGCCTACACATTACAAAATGGGATTTCACTGTAAATATAGATAAGACATGAAATGAAACCAATAGCGCACAATAGGATATGAGACTTTGATTTGACAATATACTTATTTGCTGTTCCAGTCCTGTACAGAAACCAGACCACTGTCTTCTATACTAAAGTGGAAACAAATTGAACCTACATTACAACCTAACACATAAAATACAAGGGGTGCTGTATATAGGCTACTTGTAAAAGACAAGATGTGAAGGCTTGTCTACTATTTATAAATATTGTTTGAAACAAATAGGCCTAACTGTTTTACTTCCGTTTTCTTGTTTTTAATAAATGTTTAAAGTCAAGATTTGTTTTTTATCTGTGGTTTGTAAGTGTTCCAAGATAAATTAAGATAAATGGGATGTAAATCACAGTATGAGCAGTTGTTTCTTCACCAGAGCTGGTTCTCCTTGGTTCTGATGTTACTGAAATAATGTGGAGAAATCCTCAAGATGAATGGCTCTGCTGCAGTAACAATTAATTCATATCCACTTATTCAATAGTTAGATTGTACATATTTATCCAGATACTGAGTAAGTCATTTTTGGATGAACTACTATACTGCTTTTTAAGGTTTATTATAAACCAGCAGTTGTTATGCACCACATGTGGAAGAACTCCCAGAAAACAGCAGGTATGCTGGCACTCTTATTTATTTTACATCACAATGAAATACTGTTCTGTTTCCCACTGCATTTGATTGAGTTTTTCTTTCTCTTCTGCACTGTAATGTTTTATGTATTTTTGTTTTAGTTATGATTTTATATATGTTTCCTGATGTGTGCAAAGCACAAATGAAAGAAACCAGAACAAGAGAACACACACCCATTGATTCTGATTGGACGGAATGAAACAATGGCCAAGTAAACCACACCCATCAACAAAGCTAATTGGCCGAATGACTATGAGTCACGCCCACCATTAGGAACACATAAAACCAGGGCCCCAGCACAACTAATCATTCCTCTAACAGAATCTTGCCTGAGGAAGGACCAACCAGTCCGAAACGTCTACTTTTCCAGCTCTCCTTTATATTTGATTCCGTCGTGAGTGAAGCGCCACCGTCGAGTCATGAGAGGTATTCTGAAAAGAAAGTTTGAGGAGGTCGACGATGAAGATCCATTCTACTCCTCACCTCCATCATCGTCCCTGCCTTCTCCTGCCTCCACGGAATGGGATTCTGATGGGGAGAGCAGCTCCTCAGAAAGCCAGGACTTTACAACTAATGGTTCTGCTTCACCTGCTGCCAGTCAACCCATCCAGTCTATTCTGAAGAGGCCAAAGCTGGAAGGGAGGCAGAGCAACGTGCGCTTTGATCTGGTGACGGTGTTCTACTTCCCACAATGCCAGGGTTTCACTAGCGTACCCTTTCGCGGGGGTGCCAGTCTGGGCATGTTGCACAGGCACAGCACTCTCCGCAGGTACACAATGGCAGAGCACGCCCTGGAACAACGGAGTTGGCGCAGAGAGAGACTACGAGAGAGACGGAGAGAGGAGAAGCTTGAGGCTTTGAGACACCAGTTGATGGCCAATGGTACCATTGACCAGAGAGAATCTGAGCGACTGACTGCAGACCAGGTCCCAGACGGAGACACTGACGTCCACATCACCGACGCCGAGCTGGAGGATGGGAACAGCTTCCTGCAGCGGTACTCCTACAAGCACAGACAGGCACTCCTGCGAGCAGCAGGTGTGAAGCACATTGACAAAGAGGAGAAGAGACAGCTGCATTCCCTGCGTGTCTCCAGAAGCCAGAGCGCGGCTCCAGAAGATCTCCAGTTGGATGTGGACCAGGGACCCCCAGCAGGGGATGCCCCGGAAAAAAGCTGTCCCTTCGGGTTTTCCGCCGAGGACGAAGGGCTTCCTCTCACCATGCCCCCCACCCCTTCCTACCATTTCAGTCCAGGTTTTTTGAGGTATTTGGGGGTCCTTGGCGTGACGTTTGGGAACCACTGATATACAGCAGGGTATAAAGCCTTTTAAAACAAACAGCAGCATGTTGTGCACTCACTGTAAGTAAACATTGCACTTTAACATTGTCACCACAAACAATAATAGCAATGATTGTTACAAGAACATATAGCCATTTTAACACACCTGAAACATTGCACACTAGAAAGCTGAAAGAGTGATAACAGTTCCATGTGATGATAGACCTATTACTGTAGTTCTGCTGAAACTCATCAGAGTCAAAGAGGTGTGAAATGGTCTCAGTTCATCCAAAATGTGATCATTAGCAGGTGATCTGTCCAATGCCAGACAACGAGTGACCATTAACACGTTAATCTCTGCATTTGAATGCATATAGTGAATGAAGCATCAGCCATCATCATTTAGCATGTGTACATTTTAACATGGGGAAAGAATGTGGGGTTTGTTCATTATTTAGCATTTGAAAAACATTGAATAAAAGTGCATTCATCACCACCATATTGAGAGAGAACCCTGCAAAAATGTATCAGCTTATGTTTTTGTTCAGTGTATTTTCATTCAATCCCTTCCAGTTTCACTATGACTTATATGACTGGATATGGAGACAGTAACCTCTGTTACTGAACAAACAAATAATTAATATAGGATATAATTGAATAAGTATAATGATATATCCTGATTTATCTTGACTTATCCTGATCATTTATTAATACTATGGACACATGTTTCTGCACACAGGCCTACACATTACACAATGGGATTTCACTGTAAATATAGATAAGAAATGAAATGAAACCAATAGCGCACAATAGGATATGAGACTTTGATTTGACAATATACTTATTTGCTGTTCCAGTCCTGTACAGAAACCAGACCACTGTCTTCTATACTAAAGTGGAAACAAATTGAACCTACATTACAACCTAACACATAAAATACAAGGGGTGCTGTATATAGGCTACTTGTAAAAGACAAGATGTGAAGGCTTGTCTACTATTTATAAATATTGTTTGAAACAAATAGGCCTAACTGTTTTACTTCCGTTTTCTTGTTTTTAATAAATGTTTAAAGTCAAGATTTGTTTTTTATCTGTGGTTTGTAAGTGTTCCAAGATAAATTAAGATAAATGGGATGTAAATCACAGTATGAGCAGTTGTTTCTTCACCAGAGCTGGTTCTCCTTGGTTCTGATGTTACTGAAATAATGTGGAGAAATCCTCAAGATGAATGGCTCTGCTGCAGTAACAATTAATTCATATCCACTTATTCAATAGTTAGATTGTACATATTTATCCAGATACTGAGTAAGTCATTTTTGGATGAACTATTATACTGCTTTTTAAGGTTTATTATAAACCAGCAGTTGTTATGCACCACATGTGGAAGAACTCCCAGAAAACAGCAGGTATGCTGGCACTCTTATTTATTTTACATCACAATGAAATACTGTTCTGTTTCCCACTGCATTTGATTGAGTTTTTCTTTCTCTTCTGCACTGTAATGTTTTATGTATTTTTGTTTTAGTTATGATTTTATATATGTTTCCTGATGTGTGCAAAGCACAAATGAAAGAAACCAGAACAAGAGAACACACACCCATTGATTCTGATTGGACGGAATGAAACAATGGCCAAGTAAACCACACCCATCAACAAAGCTAATTGGCCGAATGACCATGAGTCACGCCCACCATTAGGAACACATAAAACCAGGGCCCCAGCACAACTAATCATTCCTCTAACAGAATCTTGCCTGAGGAAGGACCAACCAGTCCGAAACGTCTACTTTTCCAGCTCTCCTTTATATTTGATTCCGTCGTGAGTGAAGCGCCACCGTCGAGTCATGAGAGGTATTCTGAAAAGAAAGTTTGAGGAGGTCGACGATGAAGATCCATTCTACTCCTCACCTCCATCATCGTCCCTGCCTTCTCCTGCCTCCACGGAATGGGATTCTGATGGGGAGAGCAGCTCCTCAGAAAGCCAGGACTTTACAACTAATGGTTCTGCTTCACCTGCTGCCAGTCAACCCATCCAGTCTATTCTGAAGAGGCCAAAGCTGGAAGGGAGGCAGAGCAACGTGCGCTTTGATCTGGTGACGGTGTTCTACTTCCCACGATGCCAGGGTTTCACTAGTGTACCCTTTCGCGGGGGTGCCAGTCTGGGCATGTTGCACAGGCACAGCACTCTCCGCAGGTACACAATGGCAGAGCACGCCCTGGAACAACGGAGTTGGCGCAGAGAGAGACTACGAGAGAGACGGAGAGAGGAGAAGCTTGAGGCTTTGAGACACCAGTTGATGGCCAATGGTACCATTGACCAGAGAGAATCTGAGCGACTGACTGCAGACCAGGTCCCAGACGGAGACACTGACGTCCACATCACCGACGCCGAGCTGGAGGATGGGAACAGCTTCCTGCAGCGGTACTCCTACAAGCACAGACAGGCACTCCTGCGAGCAGCAGGTGTGAAGCACATTGACAAAGAGGAGAAGAGACAGCTGCATTCCCTGCGTGTCTCCAGAAGCCAGAGCGCGGCTCCAGAAGATCTCCAGTTGGATGTGGACCAGGGACCCCCAGCAGGGGATGCCCCGGAAAAAAGCTGTCCCTTCGGGTTTTCCGCCGAGGACGAAGGGCTTCCTCTCACCATGCCCCCCACCCCTTCCTACCATTTCAGTCCAGGTTTTTTGAGGTATTTGGGGGTCCTTGGCGTGACGTTTGGGAACCACTGATATACAGCAGGGTATAAAGCCTTTTAAAACAAACAGCAGCATGTTGTGCACTCACTGTAAGTAAACATTGCACTTTAACATTGTCACCACAAACAATAATAGCAATGATTGTTACAAGAACATATAGCCATTTTAACACACCTGAAACATTGCACACTAGAAAGCTGAAAGAGTGATAACAGTTCCATGTGATGATAGACCTATTACTGTAGTTCTGCTGAAACTCATCAGAGTCAAAGAGGTGTGAAATGGTCTCAGTTCATCCAAAATGTGATCATTAGCAGGTGATCTGTCCAATGCCAGACAACGAGTGACCATTAACACGTTAATCTCTGCATTTGAATGCATATAGTGAATGAAGCATCAGCCATCATCATTTAGCATGTGTACATTTTAACATGGGGAAAGAATGTGGGGTTTGTTCATTATTTAGCATTTGAAAAACATTGAATAAAAGTGCATTCATCACCACCATATTGAGAGAGAACCCTGCAAAAATGTATCAGCTTATGTTTTTGTTCAGTGTATTTTCATTCAATCCCTTCCAGTTTCACTATGACTTATATGACTGGATATGGAGACAGTAACCTCTGTTACTGAACAAACAAATAATTAATATAGGATATAATTGAATAAGTATAATGATATATCCTGATTTATCTTGACTTATCCTGATCATTTATTAATACTATGGACACATGTTTCTGCACACAGGCCTACACATTACACAATGGGATTTCACTGTAAATATAGATAAGAAATGAAATGAAACCAATAGCGCACAATAGGATATGAGACTTTGATTTGACAATATACTTATTTGCTGTTCCAGTCCTGTACAGAAACCAGACCACTGTCTTCTATACTAAAGTGGAAACAAATTGAACCTACATTACAACCTAACACATAAAATACAAGGGGTGCTGTATATAGGCTACTTGTAAAAGACAAGATGTGAAGGCTTGTCTACTATTTATAAATATTGTTTGAAACAAATAGGCCTAACTGTTTTACTTCCGTGTTCTTGTTTTTAATAAATGTTTAAAGTCAAGATTTGTTTTTTATCTGTGGTTTGTAAGTGTTCCAAGATAAATTAAGATAAATGGGATGTAAATCACAGTATGAGCAGTTGTTTCTTCACCAGAGCTGGTTCTCCTTGGTTCTGATGTTACTGAAATAATGTGGAGAAATCCTCAAGATGAATGGCTCTGCTGCAGTAACAATTAATTCATATCCACTTATTCAATAGTTAGATTGTACATATTTATCCAGATACTGAGTAAGTCATTTTTGGATGAACTACTATACTGCTTTTTAAGGTTTATTATAAACCAGCAGTTGTTATGCACCACATGTGGAAGAACTCCCAGAAAACAGCAGGTATGCTGGCACTCTTATTTATTTTACATCACAATGAAATACTGTTCTGTTTCCCACTGCATTTGATTGAGTTTCTCTTTCTCTTCTGCACTGTAATGTTTTATGTATTTTTGTTTTAGTTATGATTTTATATATGTTTCCTGATGTGTGCAAAGCACAAATGAAAGAAACCAGAACAAGAGAACACACACCCATTGATTCTGATTGGACGGAATGAAACAATGGCCAAGTAAACCACACCCATCAACAAAGCTAATTGGCCGAATGACTATGAGTCACGCCCACCATTAGGAACACATAAAACCAGGGCCCCAGCACAACTAATCATTCCTCTAACAGAATCTTGCCTGAGGAAGGACCAACCAGTCCGAAACGTCTACTTTTCCAGCTCTCCTTTATATTTGATTCCGTCGTGAGTGAAGCGCCACCGTCGAGTCATGAGAGGTATTCTGAAAAGAAAGTTTGAGGAGGTCGACGATGAAGATCCATTCTACTCCTCACCTCCATCATCGTCCCTGCCTTCTCCTGCCTCTACGGAATGGGATTCTGATGGGGAGAGCAGCTCCTCAGAAAGCCAGGACTTTACAACTAATGGTTCTGCTTCACCTGCTGCCAGTCAACCCATCCAGTCTATTCTGAAGAGGCCAAAGCTGGAAGGGAGGCAGAGCAACGTGCGCTTTGATCTGGTGACGGTGTTCTACTTCCCACGATGCCAGGGTTTCACTAGCGTACCCTTTCGCGGGGGTGCCAGTCTGGGCATGTTGCACAGGCACAGCACTCTCCGCAGGTACACAATGGCAGAGCACGCCCTGGAACAACGGAGTTGGCGCAGAGAGAGACTACGAGAGAGACGGAGAGAGGAGAAGCTTGAGGCTTTGAGACACCAGTTGATGGCCAATGGTACCATTGACCAGAGAGAATCTGAGCGACTGACTGCAGACCAGGTCCCAGACGGAGACACTGACGTCCACATCACCGACGCCGAGCTGGAGGATGGGAACAGCTTCCTGCAGCGGTACTCCTACAAGCACAGACAGGCACTCCTGCGAGCAGCAGGTGTGAAGCACATTGACAAAGAGGAGAAGAGACAGCTGCATTCCCTGCGTGTCTCCAGAAGCCAGAGCGCGGCTCCAGAAGATCTCCAGTTGGATGTGGACCAGGGACCCCCAGCAGGGGATGCCCCGGAAAAAAGCTGTCCCTTCGGGTTTTCCGCCGAGGACGAAGGGCTTCCTCTCACCATGCCCCCCACCCCTTCCTACCATTTCAGTCCAGGTTTTTTGAGGTATTTGGGGGTCCTTGGCGTGACGTTTGGGAACCACTGATATACAGCAGGGTATAAAGCCTTTTAAAACAAACAGCAGCATGTTGTGCACTCACTGTAAGTAAACATTGCACTTTAACATTGTCACCACAAACAATAATAGCAATGATTGTTACAAGAACATATAGCCATTTTAACACACCTGAAACATTGCACACTAGAAAGCTGAAAGAGTGATAACAGTTCCATGTGATGATAGACCTATTACTGTAGTTCTGCTGAAACTCATCAGAGTCAAAGAGGTGTGAAATGGTCTCAGTTCATCCAAAATGTGATCATTAGCAGGTGATCTGTCCAATGCCAGACAACGAGTGACCATTAACACGTTAATCTCTGCATTTGAATGCATATAGTGAATGAAGCATCAGCCATCATCATTTAGCATGTGTACATTTTAACATGGGGAAAGAATGTGGGGTTTGTTCATTATTTAGCATTTGAAAAACATTGAATAAAAGTGCATTCATCACCACCATATTGAGAGAGAACCCTGCAAAAATGTATCAGCTTATGTTTTTGTTCAGTGTATTTTCATTCAATCCCTTCCAGTTTCACTATGACTTATATGACTGGATATGGAGACAGTAACCTCTGTTACTGAACAAACAAATAATTAATATAGGATATAATTGAATAAGTATAATGATATATCCTGATTTATCTTGACTTATCCTGATCATTTATTAATACTATGGACACATGTTTCTGCACACAGGCCTACACATTACACAATGGGATTTCACTGTAAATATAGATAAGAAATGAAATGAAACCAATAGCGCACAATAGGATATGAGACTTTGATTTGACAATATACTTATTTGCTGTTCCAGTCCTGTACAGAAACCAGACCACTGTCTTCTATACTAAAGTGGAAACAAATTGAACCTACATTACAACCTAACACATAAAATACAAGGGGTGCTGTATATAGGCTACTTGTAAAAGACAAGATGTGAAGGCTTGTCTACTATTTATAAATATTGTTTGAAACAAATAGGCCTAACTGTTTTACTTCCGTTTTCTTGTTTTTAATAAATGTTTAAAGTCAAGATTTGTTTTTTATCTGTGGTTTGTAAGTGTTCCAAGATAAATTAAGATAAATGGGATGTAAATCACAGTATGAGCAGTTGTTTCTTCACCAGAGCTGGTTCTCCTTGGTTCTGATGTTACTGAAATAATGTGGAGAAATCCTCAAGATGAATGGCTCTGCTGCAGTAACAATTAATTCATATCCACTTATTCAATAGTTAGATTGTACATATTTATCCAGATACTGAGTAAGTCATTTTTGGATGAACTACTATACTGCTTTTTAAGGTTTATTATAAACCAGCAGTTGTTATGCACCACATGTGGAAGAACTCCCAGAAAACAGCAGGTATGCTGGCACTCTTATTTATTTTACATCACAATGAAATACTGTTCTGTTTCCCACTGCATTTGATTGAGTTTTTCTTTCTCTTCTGCACTGTAATGTTTTATGTATTTTTGTTTTAGTTATGATTTTATATATGTTTCCTGATGTGTGCAAAGCACAAATGAAAGAAACCAGAACAAGAGAACACACACCCATTGATTCTGATTGGACGGAATGAAACAATGGCCAAGTAAACCACACCCATCAACAAAGCTAATTGGCCGAATGACCATGAGTCACGCCCACCATTAGGAACACATAAAACCAGGGCCCCAGCACAACTAATCATTCCTCTAACAGAATCTTGCCTGAGGAAGGACCAACCAGTCCGAAACGTCTACTTTTCCAGCTCTCCTTTATATTTGATTCCGTCGTGAGTGAAGCGCCACCGTCGAGTCATGAGAGGTATTCTGAAAAGAAAGTTTGAGGAGGTCGACGATGAAGATCCATTCTACTCCTCACCTCCATCATCGTCCCTGCCTTCTCCTGCCTCCACGGAATGGGATTCTGATGGGGAGAGCAGCTCCTCAGAAAGCCAGGACTTTACAACTAATGGTTCTGCTTCACCTGCTGCCAGTCAACCCATCCAGTCTATTCTGAAGAGGCCAAAGCTGGAAGGGAGGCAGAGCAACGTGCGCTTTGATCTGGTGACGGTGTTCTACTTCCCACGATGCCAGGGTTTCACTAGTGTACCCTTTCGCGGGGGTGCCAGTCTGGGCATGTTGCACAGGCACAGCACTCTCCGCAGGTACACAATGGCAGAGCACGCCCTGGAACAACGGAGTTGGCGCAGAGAGAGACTACGAGAGAGACGGAGAGAGGAGAAGCTTGAGGCTTTGAGACACCAGTTGATGGCCAATGGTACCATTGACCAGAGAGAATCTGAGCGACTGACTGCAGACCAGGTCCCAGACGGAGACACTGACGTCCACATCACCGACGCCGAGCTGGAGGATGGGAACAGCTTCCTGCAGCGGTACTCCTACAAGCACAGACAGGCACTCCTGCGAGCAGCAGGTGTGAAGCACATTGACAAAGAGGAGAAGAGACAGCTGCATTCCCTGCGTGTCTCCAGAAGCCAGAGCGCGGCTCCAGAAGATCTCCAGTTGGATGTGGACCAGGGACCCCCAGCAGGGGATGCCCCGGAAAAAAGCTGTCCCTTCGGGTTTTCCGCCGAGGACGAAGGGCTTCCTCTCACCATGCCCCCCACCCCTTCCTACCATTTCAGTCCAGGTTTTTTGAGGTATTTGGGGGTCCTTGGCGTGACGTTTGGGAACCACTGATATACAGCAGGGTATAAAGCCTTTTAAAACAAACAGCAGCATGTTGTGCACTCACTGTAAGTAAACATTGCACTTTAACATTGTCACCACAAACAATAATAGCAATGATTGTTACAAGAACATATAGCCATTTTAACACACCTGAAACATTGCACACTAGAAAGCTGAAAGAGTGATAACAGTTCCATGTGATGATAGACCTATTACTGTAGTTCTGCTGAAACTCATCAGAGTCAAAGAGGTGTGAAATGGTCTCAGTTCATCCAAAATGTGATCATTAGCAGGTGATCTGTCCAATGCCAGACAACGAGTGTGTACATGTGTACATTTTAACATGGGGAAAGAATGTGGGGTTTGTTCATTATTTAGCATTTGAAAAACATTGAATAAAAGTGCATTCATCACCACCATATTGAGAGAGAACCCTGCAAAAATGTATCAGCTTATGTTTTTGTTCAGTGTATTTTCATTCAATCCCTTCCAGTTTCACTATGACTTATATGACTGGATATGGAGACAGTAACCTCTGTTACTGAACAAACAAATAATTAATATAGGATATAATTGAATAAGTATAATGATATATCCTGATTTATCTTGACTTATCCTGATCATTTATTAATACTATGGACACATGTTTCTGCACACAGGCCTACACATTACACAATGGGATTTCACTGTAAATATAGATAAGAAATGAAATGAAACCAATAGCGCACAATAGGATATGAGACTTTGATTTGACAATATACTTATTTGCTGTTCCAGTCCTGTACAGAAACCAGACCACTGTCTTCTATACTAAAGTGGAAACAAATTGAACCTACATTACAACCTAACACATAAAATACAAGGGGTGCTGTATATAGGCTACTTGTAAAAGACAAGATGTGAAGGCTTGTCTACTATTTATAAATATTGTTTGAAACAAATAGGCCTAACTGTTTTACTTCCGTTTTCTTGTTTTTAATAAATGTTTAAAGTCAAGATTTGTTTTTTATCTGTGGTTTGTAAGTGTTCCAAGATAAATTAAGATAAATGGGATGTAAATCACAGTATGAGCAGTTGTTTCTTCACCAGAGCTGGTTCTCCTTGGTTCTGATGTTACTGAAATAATGTGGAGAAATCCTCAAGATGAATGGCTCTGCTGCAGTAACAATTAATTCATATCCACTTATTCAATAGTTAGATTGTACATATTTATCCAGATACTGAGTAAGTCATTTTTGGATGAACTACTATACTGCTTTTTAAGGTTTATTATAAACCAGCAGTTGTTATGCACCACATGTGGAAGAACTCCCAGTAAACAGCAGGTATGCTGGCACTCTTATTTATTTTACATCACAATGAAATACTGTTCTGTTTCCCACTGCATTTGATTGAGTTTCTCTTTCTCTTCTGCACTGTAATGTTTTATGTATTTTTGTTTTAGTTATGATTTTATATATGTTTCCTGATGTGTGCAAAGCACAAATGAAAGAAACCAGAACAAGAGAACACACACCCATTGATTCTGATTGGACGGAATGAAACAATGGCCAAGTAAACCACACCCATCAACAAAGCTAATTGGCCGAATGACTATGAGTCACGCCCACCATTAGGAACACATAAAACCAGGGCCCCAGCACAACTAATCATTCCTCTAACAGAATCTTGCCTGAGGAAGGACCAACCAGTCCGAAACGTCTACTTTTCCAGCTCTCCTTTATATTTGATTCCGTCGTGAGTGAAGCGCCACCGTCGAGTCATGAGAGGTATTCTGAAAAGAAAGTTTGAGGAGGTCGACGATGAAGATCCATTCTACTCCTCACCTCCATCATCGTCCCTGCCTTCTCCTGCCTCTACGGAATGGGATTCTGATGGGGAGAGCAGCTCCTCAGAAAGCCAGGACTTTACAACTAATGGTTCTGCTTCACCTGCTGCCAGTCAACCCATCCAGTCTATTCTGAAGAGGCCAAAGCTGGAAGGGAGGCAGAGCAACGTGCGCTTTGATCTGGTGACGGTGTTCTACTTCCCACGATGCCAGGGTTTCACTAGCGTACCCTTTCGCGGGGGTGCCAGTCTGGGCATGTTGCACAGGCACAGCACTCTCCGCAGGTACACAATGGCAGAGCACGCCCTGGAACAACGGAGTTGGCGCAGAGAGAGACTACGAGAGAGACGGAGAGAGGAGAAGCTTGAGGCTTTGAGACACCAGTTGATGGCCAATGGTACCATTGACCAGAGAGAATCTGAGCGACTGACTGCAGACCAGGTCCCAGACGGAGACACTGACGTCCACATCACCGACGCCGAGCTGGAGGATGGGAACAGCTTCCTGCAGCGGTACTCCTACAAGCACAGACAGGCACTCCTGCGAGCAGCAGGTGTGAAGCACATTGACAAAGAGGAGAAGAGACAGCTGCATTCCCTGCGTGTCTCCAGAAGCCAGAGCGCGGCTCCAGAAGATCTCCAGTTGGATGTGGACCAGGGACCCCCAGCAGGGGATGCCCCGGAAAAAAGCTGTCCCTTCGGGTTTTCCGCCGAGGACGAAGGGCTTCCTCTCACCATGCCCCCCACCCCTTCCTACCATTTCAGTCCAGGTTTTTTGAGGTATTTGGGGGTCCTTGGCGTGACGTTTGGGAACCACTGATATACAGCAGGGTATAAAGCCTTTTAAAACAAACAGCAGCATGTTGTGCACTCACTGTAAGTAAACATTGCACTTTAACATTGTCACCACAAACAATAATAGCAATGATTGTCACAAGAACATATAGCCATTTTAACACACCTGAAACATTGCACACTAGAAAGCTGAAAGAGTGATAACAGTTCCATGTGATGATAGACCTATTACTGTAGTTCTGCTGAAACTCATCAGAGTCAAAGAGGTGTGAAATGGTCTCAGTTCATCCAAAATGTGATCATTAGCAGGTGATCTGTCCAATGCCAGACAACGAGTGACCATTAACACGTTAATCTCTGCATTTGAATGCATATAGTGAATGAAGCATCAGCCATCATCATTTAGCATGTGTACATTTTAACATGGGGAAAGAATGTGGGGTTTGTTCATTATTTAGCATTTGAAAAACATTGAATAAAAGTGCATTCATCACCACCATATTGAGAGAGAACCCTGCAAAAATGTATCAGCTTATGTTTTTGTTCAGTGTATTTTCATTCAATCCCTTCCAGTTTCACTATGACTTATATGACTGGATATGGAGACAGTAACCTCTGTTACTGAACAAACAAATAATTAATATAGGATATAATTGAATAAGTATAATGATATATCCTGATTTATCTTGACTTATCCTGATCATTTATTAATACTATGGACACATGTTTCTGCACACAGGCCTACACATTACACAATGGGATTTCACTGTAAATATAGATAAGAAATGAAATGAAACCAATAGCGCACAATAGGATATGAGACTTTGATTTGACAATATACGTATTTGCTGTTCCAGTCCTGTACAGAAACCAGACCACTGTCTTCTATACTAAAGTGGAAACAAATTGAACCTACATTACAACCTAACACATAAAATACAAGGGGTGCTGTATATAGGCTACTTGTAAAAGACAAGATGTGAAGGCTTGTCTACTATTTATAAATATTGTTTGAAACAAATAGGCCTAACTGTTTTACTTCCGTTTTCTTGTTTTTAATAAATGTTTAAAGTCAAGATTTGTTTTTTATCTGTGGTTTGTAAGTGTTCCAAGATAAATTAAGATAAATGGGATGTAAATCACAGTATGAGCAGTTGTTTCTTCACCAGAGCTGGTTCTCCTTGGTTCTGATGTTACTGAAATAATGTGGAGAAATCCTCAAGATGAATGGCTCTGCTGCAGTAACAATTAATTCATATCCACTTATTCAATAGTTAGATTGTACATATTTATCCAGATACTGAGTAAGTCATTTTTGGATGAACTACTATACTGCTTTTTAAGGTTTATTATAAACCAGCAGTTGTTATGCACCACATGTGGAAGAACTCCCAGAAAACAGCAGGTATGCTGGCACTCTTATTTATTTTACATCACAATGAAATACTGTTCTGTTTCCCACTGCATTTGATTGAGTTTCTCTTTCTCTTCTGCACTGTAATGTTTTATGTATTTTTGTTTTAGTTATGATTTTATATATGTTTCCTGATGTGTGCAAAGCACAAATGAAAGAAACCAGAACAAGAGAACACACACCCATTGATTCTGATTGGACGGAATGAAACAATGGCCAAGTAAACCACACCCATCAACAAAGCTAATTGGCCGAATGACTATGAGTCACGCCCACCATTAGGAACACATAAAACCAGGGCCCCAGCACAACTAATCATTCCTCTAACAGAATCTTGCCTGAGGAAGGACCAACCAGTCCGAAACGTCTACTTTTCCAGCTCTCCTTTATATTTGATTCCGTCGTGAGTGAAGCGCCACCGTCGAGTCATGAGAGGTATTCTGAAAAGAAAGTTTGAGGAGGTCGACGATGAAGATCCATTCTACTCCTCACCTCCATCATCGTCCCTGCCTTCTCCTGCCTCTACGGAATGGGATTCTGATGGGGAGAGCAGCTCCTCAGAAAGCCAGGACTTTACAACTAATGGTTCTGCTTCACCTGCTGCCAGTCAACCCATCCAGTCTATTCTGAAGAGGCCAAAGCTGGAAGGGAGGCAGAGCAACGTGCGCTTTGATCTGGTGACGGTGTTCTACTTCCCACGATGCCAGGGTTTCACTAGCGTACCCTTTCGCGGGGGTGCCAGTCTGGGCATGTTGCACAGGCACAGCACTCTCCGCAGGTACACAATGGCAGAGCACGCCCTGGAACAACGGAGTTGGCGCAGAGAGAGACTACGAGAGAGACGGAGAGAGGAGAAGCTTGAGGCTTTGAGACACCAGTTGATGGCCAATGGTACCATTGACCAGAGAGAATCTGAGCGACTGACTGCAGACCAGGTCCCAGACGGAGACACTGACGTCCACATCACCGACGCCGAGCTGGAGGATGGGAACAGCTTCCTGCAGCGGTACTCCTACAAGCACAGACAGGCACTCCTGCGAGCAGCAGGTGTGAAGCACATTGACAAAGAGGAGAAGAGACAGCTGCATTCCCTGCGTGTCTCCAGAAGCCAGAGCGCGGCTCCAGAAGATCTCCAGTTGGATGTGGACCAGGGACCCCCAGCAGGGGATGCCCCGGAAAAAAGCTGTCCCTTCGGGTTTTCCGCCGAGGACGAAGGGCTTCCTCTCACCATGCCCCCCACCCTTTCCTACCATTTCAGTCCAGGTTTTTTGAGGTATTTGGGGGTCCTTGGCGTGACGTTTGGGAACCACTGATATACAGCAGGGTATAAAGCCTTTTAAAACAAACAGCAGCATGTTGTGCACTCACTGTAAGTAAACATTGCACTTTAACATTGTCACCACAAACAATAATAGCAATGATTGTTACAAGAACATATAGCCATTTTAACACACCTGAAACATTGCACACTAGAAAGCTGAAAGAGTGATAACAGTTCCATGTGATGATAGACCTATTACTGTAGTTCTGCTGAAACTCATCAGAGTCAAAGAGGTGTGAAATGGTCTCAGTTCATCCAAAATGTGATCATTAGCAGGTGATCTGTCCAATGCCAGACAACGAGTGACCATTAACACGTTAATCTCTGCATTTTAATGCATATAGTGAATGAAGCATCAGCCATCATCATTTAGCATGTGTACATTTTAACATGGGGAAAGAATGTGGGGTTTGTTCATTATTTAGCATTTGAAAAACATTGAATAAAAGTGCATTCATCACCACCATATTGAGAGAGAACCCTGCAAAAATGTATCAGCTTATGTTTTTGTTCAGTGTATTTTCATTCAATCCCTTCCAGTTTCACTATGACTTATATGACTGGATATGGAGACAGTAACCTCTGTTACTGAACAAACAAATAATTAATATAGGATATAATTGAATAAGTATAATGATATATCCTGATCATTTATTAATACTATGGACACATGTTTCTGCACACAGGCCTACACATTACACAATGGGATTTCACTGTAAATATAGATAAGAAATGAAATGAAACCAATAGCGCACAATAGGATATGAGACTTTGATTTGACAATATACTTATTTGCTGTTCCAGTCCTGTACAGAAACCAGACCACTGTCTTCTATACTAAAGTGGAAACAAATTGAACCTACATTACAACCTAACACATCAAATACAAGGGGTGCTGTATATAGGCTACTTGTAAAAGACAAGATGTGAAGGCTTGTCTACTATTTATAAATATTGTTTGAAACAAATAGGCCTAACTGTTTTACTTCCGTTTTCTTGTTTTTAATAAATGTTTAAAGTCAAGATTTGTTTTTTATCTGTGGTTTGTAAGTGTTCCAAGATAAATTAAGATAAATGGGATGTAAATCACAGTATGAGCAGTTGTTTCTTCACCAGAGCTGGTTCTCCTTGGTTCTGATGTTACTGAAATAATGTGGAGAAATCCTCAAGATGAATGGCTCTGCTGCAGTAACAATTAATTCATATCCACTTATTCAATAGTTAGATTGTACATATTTATCCAGATACTGAGTAAGTCATTTTTGGATGAACTACTATACTGCTTTTTAAGGTTTATTATAAACCAGCAGTTGTTATGCACCACATGTGGAAGAACTCCCAGAAAACAGCAGGTATGCTGGCACTCTTATTTATTTTACATCACAATGAAATACTGTTCTGTTTCCCACTGCATTTGATTGAGTTTCTCTTTCTCTTCTGCACTGTAATGTTTTATGTATTTTTGTTTTAGTTATGATTTTATATATGTTTCCTGATGTGTGCAAAGCACAAATGAAAGAAACCAGAACAAGAGAACACACACCCATTGATTCTGATTGGACGGAATGAAACAATGGCCAAGTAAACCACACCCATCAACAAAGCTAATTGGCCGAATGACTATGAGTCACGCCCACCATTAGGAACACATAAAACCAGGGCCCCAGCACAACTAATCATTCCTCTAACAGAATCTTGCCTGAGGAAGGACCAACCAGTCCGAAACGTCTACTTTTCCAGCTCTCCTTTATATTTGATTCCGTCGTGAGTGAAGCGCCACCGTCGAGTCATGAGAGGTATTCTGAAAAGAAAGTTTGAGGAGGTCGACGATGAAGATCCATTCTACTCCTCACCTCCATCATCGTCCCTGCCTTCTCCTGCCTCCACGGAATGGGATTCTGATGGGGAGAGCAGCTCCTCAGAAAGCCAGGACTTTACAACTAATGGTTCTGCTTCACCTGCTGCCAGTCAACCCATCCAGTCTATTCTGAAGAGGCCAAAGCTGGAAGGGAGGCAGAGCAACGTGCGCTTTGATCTGGTGACGGTGTTCTACTTCCCACGATGCCAGGGTTTCACTAGCGTACCCTTTCGCGGGGGTGCCAGTCTGGGCATGTTGCACAGGCACAGCACTCTCCGCAGGTACACAATGGCAGAGCACGCCCTGGAACAACGGAGTTGGCGCAGAGAGAGACTACGAGAGAGACGGAGAGAGGAGAAGCTTGAGGCTTTGAGACACCAGTTGATGGCCAATGGTACCATTGACCAGAGAGAATCTGAGCGACTGACTGCAGACCAGGTCCCAGACGGAGACACTGACGTCCACATCACCGACGCCGAGCTGGAGGATGGGAACAGCTTCCTGCAGCGGTACTCCTACAAGCACAGACAGGCACTCCTGCGAGCAGCAGGTGTGAAGCACATTGACAAAGAGGAGAAGAGACAGCTGCATTCCCTGCGTGTCTCCAGAAGCCAGAGCGCGGCTCCAGAAGATCTCCAGTTGGATGTGGACCAGGGACCCCCAGCAGGGGATGCCCCGGAAAAAAGCTGTCCCTTCGGGTTTTCCGCCGAGGACGAAGGGCTTCCTCTCACCATGCCCCCCACCCCTTCCTACCATTTCAGTCCAGGTTTTTTGAGGTATTTGGGGGTCCTTGGCGTGACGTTTGGGAACCACTGATATACAGCAGGGTATAAAGCCTTTTAAAACAAACAGCAGCATGTTGTGCACTCACTGTAAGTAAACATTGCACTTTAACATTGTCACCACAAACAATAATAGCAATGATTGTCACAAGAACATATAGCCATTTTAACACACCTGAAACATTGCACACTAGAAAGCTGAAAGAGTGATAACAGTTCCATGTGATGATAGACCTATTACTGTAGTTCTGCTGAAACTCATCAGAGTCAAAGAGGTGTGAAATGGTCTCAGTTCATCCAAAATGTGATCATTAGCAGGTGATCTGTCCAATGCCAGACAACGAGTGACCATTAACACGTTAATCTCTGCATTTGAATGCATATAGTGAATGAAGCATCAGCCATCATCATTTAGCATGTGTACATTTTAACATGGGGAAAGAATGTGGGGTTTGTTCATTATTTAGCATTTGAAAAACATTGAATAAAAGTGCATTCATCACCACCATATTGAGAGAGAACCCTGCAAAAATGTATCAGCTTATGTTTTTGTTCAGTGTATTTTCATTCAATCCCTTCCAGTTTCACTATGACTTATATGACTGGATATGGAGACAGTAACCTCTGTTACTGAACAAACAAATAATTAATATAGGATATAATTGAATAAGTATAATGATATATCCTGATTTATCTTGACTTATCCTGATCATTTATTAATACTATGGACACATGTTTCTGCACACAGGCCTACACATTACACAATGGGATTTCACTGTAAATATAGATAAGAAATGAAATGAAACCAATAGCGCACAATAGGATATGAGACTTTGATTTGACAATATACTTATTTGCTGTTCCAGTCCTGTACAGAAACCAGACCACTGTCTTCTATACTAAAGTGGAAACAAATTGAACCTACATTACAACCTAACACATAAAATACAAGGGGTGCTGTATATAGGCTACTTGTAAAAGACAAGATGTGAAGGCTTGTCTACTATTTATAAATATTGTTTGAAACAAATAGGCCTAACTGTTTTACTTCCGTTTTCTTGTTTTTAATAAATGTTTAAAGTCAAGATTTGTTTTTTATCTGTGGTTTGTAAGTGTTCCAAGATAAATTAAGATAAATGGGATGTAAATCACAGTATGAGCAGTTGTTTCTTCACCAGAGCTGGTTCTCCTTGGTTCTGATGTTACTGAAATAATGTGGAGAAATCCTCAAGATGAATGGCTCTGCTGCAGTAACAATTAATTCATATCCACTTATTCAATAGTTAGATTGTACATATTTATCCAGATACTGAGTAAGTCATTTTTGGATGAACTACTATACTGCTTTTTAAGGTTTATTATAAACCAGCAGTTGTTATGCACCACATGTGGAAGAACTCCCAGAAAACAGCAGGTATGCTGGCACTCTTATTTATTTTACATCACAATGAAATACTGTTCTGTTTCCCACTGCATTTGATTGAGTTTTTCTTTCTCTTCTGCACTGTAATGTTTTATGTATTTTTGTTTTAGTTATGATTTTATATATGTTTCCTGATGTGTGCAAAGCACAAATGAAAGAAACCAGAACAAGAGAACACACACCCATTGATTCTGATTGGACGGAATGAAACAATGGCCAAGTAAACCACACCCATCAACAAAGCTAATTGGCCGAATGACTATGAGTCACGCCCACCATTAGGAACACATAAAACCAGGGCCCCAGCACAACTAATCATTCCTCTAACAGAATCTTGCCTGAGGAAGGACCAACCAGTCCGAAACGTCTACTTTTCCAGCTCTCCTTTATATTTGATTCCGTCGTGAGTGAAGCGCCACCGTCGAGTCATGAGAGGTATTCTGAAAAGAAAGTTTGAGGAGGTCGACGATGAAGATCCATTCTACTCCTCACCTCCATCATCGTCCCTGCCTTCTCCTGCCTCCACGGAATGGGATTCTGATGGGGAGAGCAGCTCCTCAGAAAGCCAGGACTTTACAACTAATGGTTCTGCTTCACCTGCTGCCAGTCAACCCATCCAGTCTATTCTGAAGAGGCCAAAGCTGGAAGGGAGGCAGAGCAACGTGCGCTTTGATCTGGTGACGGTGTTCTACTTCCCACGATGCCAGGGTTTCACTAGCGTACCCTTTCGCGGGGGTGCCAGTCTGGGCATGTTGCACAGGCACAGCACTCTCCGCAGGTACACAATGGCAGAGCACGCCCTGGAACAACGGAGTTGGCGCAAAGAGAGACTACGAGAGAGACGGAGAGAGGAGAAGCTTGAGGCTTTGAGACACCAGTTGATGGCCAATGGTACCATTGACCAGAGAGAATCTGAGCGACTGACTGCAGACCAGGTCCCAGACGGAGACACTGACGTCCACATCACCGACGCCGAGCTGGAGGATGGGAACAGCTTCCTGCAGCGGTACTCCTACAAGCACAGACAGGCACTCCTGCGAGCAGCAGGTGTGAAGCACATTGACAAAGAGGAGAAGAGACAGCTGCATTCCCTGCGTGTCTCCAGAAGCCAGAGCGCGGCTCCAGAAGATCTCCAGTTGGATGTGGACCAGGGACCCCCAGCAGGGGATGCCCCGGAAAAAAGCTGTCCCTTCGGGTTTTCCGCCGAGGACGAAGGGCTTCCTCTCACCATGCCCCCCACCCCTTCCTACCATTTCAGTCCAGGTTTTTTGAGGTATTTGGGGGTCCTTGGCGTGACGTTTGGGAACCACTGATATACAGCAGGGTATAAAGCCTTTTAAAACAAACAGCAGCATGTTGTACACTCACTGTAAGTAAACATTGCACTTTAACATTGTCACCACAAACAATAATAGCAATGATTGTTACAAGAACATATAGCCATTTTAACACACCTGAAACACTGCACACTAGAAAGCTGAAAGAGTGATAACAGTTCCATGTGATGATAGACCTATTACTGTAGTTCTGCTGAAACTCATCAGAGTCAAAGAGGTGTGAAATGGTCTCAGTTCATCCAAAATGTGATCATTAGCAGGTGATCTGTCCAATGCCAGACAACGAGTGACCATTAACACGTTAATCTCTGCATTTGAATGCATATAGTGAATGAAGCATCAGCCATCATCATTTAGCATGTGTACATTTTAACATGGGGAAAGAATGTGGGGTTTGTTCATTATTTAGCATTTGAAAAACATTGAATAAAAGTGCATTCATCACCACCATATTGAGAGAGAACCCTGCAAAAATGTATCAGCTTATGTTTTTGTTCAGTGTATTTTCATTCAATCCCTTCCAGTTTCACTATGACTTATATGACTGGATATGGAGACAGTAACCTCTGTTACTGAACAAACAAATAATTAATATAGGATATAATTGAATAAGTATAATGATATATCCTGATTTATCTTGACTTATCCTGATCATTTATTAATACTATGGACACATGTTTCTGCACACAGGCCTACACATTACACAATGGGATTTCACTGTAAATATAGATAAGAAATGAAATGAAACCAATAGCGCACAATAGGATATGAGACTTTGATTTGACAATATACGTATTTGCTGTTCCAGTCCTGTACAGAAACCAGACCACTGTCTTCTATACTAAAGTGGAAACAAATTGAACCTACATTACAACCTAACACATAAAATACAAGGGGTGCTGTATATAGGCTACTTGTAAAAGACAAGATGTGAAGGCTTGTCTACTATTTATAAATATTGTTTGAAACAAATAGGCCTAACTGTTTTACTTCCGTTTTCTTGTTTTTAATAAATGTTTAAAGTCAAGATTTGTTTTTTATCTGTGGTTTGTAAGTGTTCCAAGATAAATTAAGATAAATGGGATGTAAATCACAGTATGAGCAGTTGTTTCTTCACCAGAGCTGGTTCTCCTTGGTTCTGATGTTACTGAAATAATGTGGAGAAATCCTCAAGATGAATGGCTCTGCTGCAGTAACAATTAATTCATATCCACTTATTCAATAGTTAGATTGTACATATTTATCCAGATACTGAGTAAGTCATTTTTGGATGAACTACTATACTGCTTTTTAAGGTTTATTATAAACCAGCAGTTGTTATGCACCACATGTGGAAGAACTCCCAGAAAACAGCAGGTATGCTGGCACTCTTATTTATTTTACATCACAATGAAATACTGTTCTGTTTCCCACTGCATTTGATTGAGTTTCTCTTTCTCTTCTGCACTGTAATGTTTTATGTATTTTTGTTTTAGTTATGATTTTATATATGTTTCCTGATGTGTGCAAAGCACAAATGAAAGAAACCAGAACAAGAGAACACACACCCATTGATTCTGATTGGACGGAATGAAACAATGGCCAAGTAAACCACACCCATCAACAAAGCTAATTGGCCGAATGACTATGAGTCACGCCCACCATTAGGAACACATAAAACCAGGGCCCCAGCACAACTAATCATTCCTCTAACAGAATCTTGCCTGAGGAAGGACCAACCAGTCCGAAACGTCTACTTTTCCAGCTCTCCTTTATATTTGATTCCGTCGTGAGTGAAGCGCCACCGTCGAGTCATGAGAGGTATTCTGAAAAGAAAGTTTGAGGAGGTCGACGATGAAGATCCATTCTACTCCTCACCTCCATCATCGTCCCTGCCTTCTCCTGCCTCTACGGAATGGGATTCTGATGGGGAGAGCAGCTCCTCAGAAAGCCAGGACTTTACAACTAATGGTTCTGCTTCACCTGCTGCCAGTCAACCCATCCAGTCTATTCTGAAGAGGCCAAAGCTGGAAGGGAGGCAGAGCAACGTGCGCTTTGATCTGGTGACGGTGTTCTACTTCCCACGATGCCAGGGTTTCACTAGCGTACCCTTTCGCGGGGGTGCCAGTCTGGGCATGTTGCACAGGCACAGCACTCTCCGCAGGTACACAATGGCAGAGCACGCCCTGGAACAACGGAGTTGGCGCAGAGAGAGACTACGAGAGAGACGGAGAGAGGAGAAGCTTGAGGCTTTGAGACACCAGTTGATGGCCAATGGTACCATTGACCAGAGAGAATCTGAGCGACTGACTGCAGACCAGGTCCCAGACGGAGACACTGACGTCCACATCACCGACGCCGAGCTGGAGGATGGGAACAGCTTCCTGCAGCGGTACTCCTACAAGCACAGACAGGCACTCCTGCGAGCAGCAGGTGTGAAGCACATTGACAAAGAGGAGAAGAGACAGCTGCATTCCCTGCGTGTCTCCAGAAGCCAGAGCGCGGCTCCAGAAGATCTCCAGTTGGATGTGGACCAGGGACCCCCAGCAGGGGATGCCCCGGAAAAAAGCTGTCCCTTCGGGTTTTCCGCCGAGGACGAAGGGCTTCCTCTCACCATGCCCCCCACCCTTTCCTACCATTTCAGTCCAGGTTTTTTGAGGTATTTGGGGGTCCTTGGCGTGACGTTTGGGAACCACTGATATACAGCAGGGTATAAAGCCTTTTAAAACAAACAGCAGCATGTTGTGCACTCACTGTAAGTAAACATTGCACTTTAACATTGTCACCACAAACAATAATAGCAATGATTGTTACAAGAACATATAGCCATTTTAACACACCTGAAACATTGCACACTAGAAAGCTGAAAGAGTGATAACAGTTCCATGTGATGATAGACCTATTACTGTAGTTCTGCTGAAACTCATCAGAGTCAAAGAGGTGTGAAATGGTCTCAGTTCATCCAAAATGTGATCATTAGCAGGTGATCTGTCCAATGCCAGACAACGAGTGACCATTAACACGTTAATCTCTGCATTTGAATGCATATAGTGAATGAAGCATCAGCCATCATCATTTAGCATGTGTACATTTTAACATGGGGAAAGAATGTGGGGTTTGTTCATTATTTAGCATTTGAAAAACATTGAATAAAAGTGCATTCATCACCACCATATTGAGAGAGAACCCTGCAAAAATGTATCAGCTTATGTTTTTGTTCAGTGTATTTTCATTCAATCCCTTCCAGTTTCACTATGACTTATATGACTGGATATGGAGACAGTAACCTCTGTTACTGAACAAACAAATAATTAATATAGGATATAATTGAATAAGTATAATGATATATCCTGATCATTTATTAATACTATGGACACATGTTTCTGCACACAGGCCTACACATTACACAATGGGATTTCACTGTAAATATAGATAAGAAATGAAATGAAACCAATAGCGCACAATAGGATATGAGACTTTGATTTGACAATATACTTATTTGCTGTTCCAGTCCTGTACAGAAACCAGACCACTGTCTTCTATACTAAAGTGGAAACAAATTGAACCTACATTACAACCTAACACATCAAATACAAGGGGTGCTGTATATAGGCTACTTGTAAAAGACAAGATGTGAAGGCTTGTCTACTATTTATAAATATTGTTTGAAACAAATAGGCCTAACTGTTTTACTTCCGTTTTCTTGTTTTTAATAAATGTTTAAAGTCAAGATTTGTTTTTTATCTGTGGTTTGTAAGTGTTCCAAGATAAATTAAGATAAATGGGATGTAAATCACAGTATGAGCAGTTGTTTCTTCACCAGAGCTGGTTCTCCTTGGTTCTGATGTTACTGAAATAATGTGGAGAAATCCTCAAGATGAATGGCTCTGCTGCAGTAACAATTAATTCATATCCACTTATTCAATAGTTAGATTGTACATATTTATCCAGATACTGAGTAAGTCATTTTTGGATGAACTACTATACTGCTTTTTAAGGTTTATTATAAACCAGCAGTTGTTATGCACCACATGTGGAAGAACTCCCAGAAAACAGCAGGTATGCTGGCACTCTTATTTATTTTACATCACAATGAAATACTGTTCTGTTTCCCACTGCATTTGATTGAGTTTCTCTTTCTCTTCTGCACTGTAATGTTTTATGTATTTTTGTTTTAGTTATGATTTTATATATGTTTCCTGATGTGTGCAAAGCACAAATGAAAGAAACCAGAACAAGAGAACACACACCCATTGATTCTGATTGGACGGAATGAAACAATGGCCAAGTAAACCACACCCATCAACAAAGCTAATTGGCCGAATGACTATGAGTCACGCCCACCATTAGGAACACATAAAACCAGGGCCCCAGCACAACTAATCATTCCTCTAACAGAATCTTGCCTGAGGAAGGACCAACCAGTCCGAAACGTCTACTTTTCCAGCTCTCCTTTATATTTGATTCCGTCGTGAGTGAAGCGCCACCGTCGAGTCATGAGAGGTATTCTGAAAAGAAAGTTTGAGGAGGTCGACGATGAAGATCCATTCTACTCCTCACCTCCATCATCGTCCCTGCCTTCTCCTGCCTCCACGGAATGGGATTCTGATGGGGAGAGCAGCTCCTCAGAAAGCCAGGACTTTACAACTAATGGTTCTGCTTCACCTGCTGCCAGTCAACCCATCCAGTCTATTCTGAAGAGGCCAAAGCTGGAAGGGAGGCAGAGCAACGTGCGCTTTGATCTGGTGACGGTGTTCTACTTCCCACGATGCCAGGGTTTCACTAGCGTACCCTTTCGCGGGGGTGCCAGTCTGGGCATGTTGCACAGGCACAGCACTCTCCGCAGGTACACAATGGCAGAGCACGCCCTGGAACAACGGAGTTGGCGCAGAGAGAGACTACGAGAGAGACGGAGAGAGGAGAAGCTTGAGGCTTTGAGACACCAGTTGATGGCCAATGGTACCATTGACCAGAGAGAATCTGAGCGACTGACTGCAGACCAGGTCCCAGACGGAGACACTGACGTCCACATCACCGACGCCGAGCTGGAGGATGGGAACAGCTTCCTGCAGCGGTACTCCTACAAGCACAGACAGGCACTCCTGCGAGCAGCAGGTGTGAAGCACATTGACAAAGAGGAGAAGAGACAGCTGCATTCCCTGCGTGTCTCCAGAAGCCAGAGCGCGGCTCCAGAAGATCTCCAGTTGGATGTGGACCAGGGACCCCCAGCAGGGGATGCCCCGGAAAAAAGCTGTCCCTTCGGGTTTTCCGCCGAGGACGAAGGGCTTCCTCTCACCATGCCCCCCACCCCTTCCTACCATTTCAGTCCAGGTTTTTTGAGGTATTTGGGGGTCCTTGGCGTGACGTTTGGGAACCACTGATATACAGCAGGGTATAAAGCCTTTTAAAACAAACAGCAGCATGTTGTGCACTCACTGTAAGTAAACATTGCACTTTAACATTGTCACCACAAACAATAATAGCAATGATTGTCACAAGAACATATAGCCATTTTAACACACCTGAAACATTGCACACTAGAAAGCTGAAAGAGTGATAACAGTTCCATGTGATGATAGACCTATTACTGTAGTTCTGCTGAAACTCATCAGAGTCAAAGAGGTGTGAAATGGTCTCAGTTCATCCAAAATGTGATCATTAGCAGGTGATCTGTCCAATGCCAGACAACGAGTGACCATTAACACGTTAATCTCTGCATTTGAATGCATATAGTGAATGAAGCATCAGCCATCATCATTTAGCATGTGTACATTTTAACATGGGGAAAGAATGTGGGGTTTGTTCATTATTTAGCATTTGAAAAACATTGAATAAAAGTGCATTCATCACCACCATATTGAGAGAGAACCCTGCAAAAATGTATCAGCTTATGTTTTTGTTCAGTGTATTTTCATTCAATCCCTTCCAGTTTCACTATGACTTATATGACTGGATATGGAGACAGTAACCTCTGTTACTGAACAAACAAATAATTAATATAGGATATAATTGAATAAGTATAATGATATATCCTGATTTATCTTGACTTATCCTGATCATTTATTAATACTATGGACACATGTTTCTGCACACAGGCCTACACATTACACAATGGGATTTCACTGTAAATATAGATAAGAAATGAAATGAAACCAATAGCGCACAATAGGATATGAGACTTTGATTTGACAATATACTTATTTGCTGTTCCAGTCCTGTACAGAAACCAGACCACTGTCTTCTATACTAAAGTGGAAACAAATTGAACCTACATTACAACCTAACACATAAAATACAAGGGGTGCTGTATATAGGCTACTTGTAAAAGACAAGATGTGAAGGCTTGTCTACTATTTATAAATATTGTTTGAAACAAATAGGCCTAACTGTTTTACTTCCGTTTTCTTGTTTTTAATAAATGTTTAAAGTCAAGATTTGTTTTTTATCTGTGGTTTGTAAGTGTTCCAAGATAAATTAAGATAAATGGGATGTAAATCACAGTATGAGCAGTTGTTTCTTCACCAGAGCTGGTTCTCCTTGGTTCTGATGTTACTGAAATAATGTGGAGAAATCCTCAAGATGAATGGCTCTGCTGCAGTAACAATTAATTCATATCCACTTATTCAATAGTTAGATTGTACATATTTATCCAGATACTGAGTAAGTCATTTTTGGATGAACTACTATACTGCTTTTTAAGGTTTATTATAAACCAGCAGTTGTTATGCACCACATGTGGAAGAACTCCCAGAAAACAGCAGGTATGCTGGCACTCTTATTTATTTTACATCACAATGAAATACTGTTCTGTTTCCCACTGCATTTGATTGAGTTTTTCTTTCTCTTCTGCACTGTAATGTTTTATGTATTTTTGTTTTAGTTATGATTTTATATATGTTTCCTGATGTGTGCAAAGCACAAATGAAAGAAACCAGAACAAGAGAACACACACCCATTGATTCTGATTGGACGGAATGAAACAATGGCCAAGTAAACCACACCCATCAACAAAGCTAATTGGCCGAATGACTATGAGTCACGCCCACCATTAGGAACACATAAAACCAGGGCCCCAGCACAACTAATCATTCCTCTAACAGAATCTTGCCTGAGGAAGGACCAACCAGTCCGAAACGTCTACTTTTCCAGCTCTCCTTTATATTTGATTCCGTCGTGAGTGAAGCGCCACCGTCGAGTCATGAGAGGTATTCTGAAAAGAAAGTTTGAGGAGGTCGACGATGAAGATCCATTCTACTCCTCACCTCCATCATCGTCCCTGCCTTCTCCTGCCTCCACGGAATGGGATTCTGATGGGGAGAGCAGCTCCTCAGAAAGCCAGGACTTTACAACTAATGGTTCTGCTTCACCTGCTGCCAGTCAACCCATCCAGTCTATTCTGAAGAGGCCAAAGCTGGAAGGGAGGCAGAGCAACGTGCGCTTTGATCTGGTGACGGTGTTCTACTTCCCACGATGCCAGGGTTTCACTAGCGTACCCTTTCGCGGGGGTGCCAGTCTGGGCATGTTGCACAGGCACAGCACTCTCCGCAGGTACACAATGGCAGAGCACGCCCTGGAACAACGGAGTTGGCGCAGAGAGAGACTACGAGAGAGACGGAGAGAGGAGAAGCTTGAGGCTTTGAGACACCAGTTGATGGCCAATGGTACCATTGACCAGAGAGAATCTGAGCGACTGACTGCAGACCAGGTCCCAGACGGAGACACTGGCGTCCACATCACCGACGCCGAGCTGGAGGATGGGAACAGCTTCCTGCAGCGGTACTCCTACAAGCACAGACAGGCACTCCTGCGAGCAGCAGGTGTGAAGCACATTGACAAAGAGGAGAAGAGACAGCTGCATTCCCTGCGTGTCTCCAGAAGCCAGAGCGCGGCTCCAGAAGATCTCCAGTTGGATGTGGACCAGGGACCCCCAGCAGGGGATGCCCCGGAAAAAAGCTGTCCCTTCGGGTTTTCCGCCGAGGACGAAGGGCTTCCTCTCACCATGCCCCCCACCCCTTCCTACCATTTCAGTCCAGGTTTTTTGAGGTATTTGGGGGTCCTTGGCGTGACGTTTGGGAACCACTGATATACAGCAGGGTATAAAGCCTTTTAAAACAAACAGCAGCATGTTGTGCACTCACTGTAAGTAAACATTGCACTTTAACATTGTCACCACAAACAATAATAGCAATGATTGTTACAAGAACATATAGCCATTTTAACACACCTGAAACATTGCACACTAGAAAGCTGAAAGAGTGATAACAGTTCCATGTGATGATAGACCTATTACTGTAGTTCTGCTGAAACTCATCAGAGTCAAAGAGGTGTGAAATGGTCTCAGTTCATCCAAAATGTGATCATTAGCAGGTGATCTGTCCAATGCCAGACAACGAGTGACCATTAACACGTTAATCTCTGCATTTGAATGCATATAGTGAATGAAGCATCAGCCATCATCATTTAGCATGTGTACATTTTAACATGGGGAAAGAATGTGGGGTTTGTTCATTATTTAGCATTTGAAAAACATTGAATAAAAGTGCATTCATCACCACCATATTGAGAGAGAACCCTGCAAAAATGTATCAGCTTATGTTTTTGTTCAGTGTATTTTCATTCAATCCCTTCCAGTTTCACTATGACTTATATGACTGGATATGGAGACAGTAACCTCTGTTACTGAACAAACAAATAATTAATATAGGATATAATTGAATAAGTACAATGATATATCCTGATTTATCTTGACTTATCCTGATCATTTATTAATACTATGGACACATGTTTCTGCACACAGGCCTACACATTACACAATGGGATTTCACTGTAAATATAGATAAGAAATGAAATGAAACCAATAGCGCACAATAGGATATGAGACTTTGATTTGACAATATACTTATTTGCTGTTCCAGTCCTGTACAGAAACCAGACCACTGTCTTCTATACTAAAGTGGAAACAAATTGAACCTACATTACAACCTAACACATAAAATACAAGGGGTGCTGTATATAGGCTACTTGTAAAAGACAAGATGTGAAGGCTTGTCTACTATTTATAAATATTGTTTGAAACAAATAGGCCTAACTGTTTTACTTCCGTTTTCTTGTTTTTAATACATGTTTAAAGTCAAGATTTGTTTTTTATCTGTGGTTTGTAAGTGTTCCAAGATAAATTAAGATAAATGGGATGTAAATCACAGTATGAGCAGTTGTTTCTTCACCAGAGCTGGTTCTCCTTGGTTCTGATGTTACTGAAATAATGTGGAGAAATCCTCAAGATGAATGGCTCTGCTGCAGTAACAATTAATTCATATCCACTTATTCAATAGTTAGATTGTACATATTTATCCAGATACTGAGTAAGTCATTTTTGGATGAACTACTATACTGCTTTTTAAGGTTTATTATAAACCAGCAGTTGTTATGCACCACATGTGGAAGAACTCCCAGAAAAAAGCAGGTATGCTGGCACTCTTATTTATTTTACATCACAATGAAATACTGTTCTGTTTCCCACTGCATTTGATTGAGTTTCTCTTTCTCTTCTGCACTGTAATGTTTTATGTATTTTTGTTTTAGTTATGATTTTATATATGTTTCCTGATGTGTGCAAAGCACAAATGAAAGAAACCAGAACAAGAGAACACACACCCATTGATTCTGATTGGACGGAATGAAACAATGGCCAAGTAAACCACACCCATCAACAAAGCTAATTGGCCGAATGACTATGAGTCACGCCCACCATTAGGAACACATAAAACCAGGGCCCCATCACAACTAATCATTCTTCTAACAGAATCTTGCCTGAGGAAGGACCAACCAGTCCGAAACGTCTACTTTTCCAGCTCTCCTTTATATTTGATTCCGTCGTGAGTGAAGCGCCACCGTCGAGTCATGAGAGGTATTCTGAAAAGAAAGTTTGAGGAGGTTGACGATGAAGATCCATTCTACTCCTCACCTCCATCATCGTCCCTGCCTTCTCCTGCCTCCACGGAATGGGATTCTGATGGGGAGAGCAGCTCCTCAGAAAGCCAGGACTTTACAACTAATGGTTCTGCTTCACCTGCTGCCAGTCAACCCATCCAGTCTATTCTGAAGAGGCCAAAGCTGGAAGGGAGGCAGAGCAACGTGCGCTTTGATCTGGTGACGGTGTTCTACTTCCCACGATGCCAGGGTTTCACTAGCGTACCCTTTCGCGGGGGTGCCAGTCTGGGCATGTTGCACAGGCACAGCACTCTCCGCAGGTACACAATGGCAGAGCACGCCCTGGAACAACGGAGTTGGCGCAGAGAGAGACTACGAGAGAGACGGAGAGAGGAGAAGCTTGAGGCTTTGAGACACCAGTTGATGGCCAATGGTACCATTGACCAGAGAGAATCTGAGCGACTGACTGCAGACCAGGTCCCAGACGGAGACACTGGCGTCCACATCACCGACGCCGAGCTGGAGGATGGGAACAGCTTCCTGCAGCGGTACTCCTACAAGCACAGACAGGCACTCCTGCGAGCAGCAGGTGTGAAGCACATTGACAAAGAGGAGAAGAGACAGCTGCATTCCCTGCGTGTCTCCAGAAGCCAGAGCGCGGCTCCAGAAGATCTCCAGTTGGATGATGAGAAAGCTGAAAGAGTGATAACAGTTCCATGTGATGATAGACCTATTACTGTAGTTCTGCTGAAACTCATCAGAGTCAAAGAGGTGTGAAATGGTCTCAGTTCATCCAAAATGTGATCATTAGCAGGTGATCTGTCCAATGCCAGACAACGAGTGACCATTAACACGTTAATCTCTGCATTTGAATGCATATAGTGAATGAAGCATCAGCCATCATCATTTAGCATGTGTACATTTTAACATGGGGAAAGAATGTGGGGTTTGTTCATTATTTAGCATTTGAAAAACATTGAATAAAAGTGCATTCATCACCACCATATTGAGAGAGAACCCTGCAAAAATGTATCAGCTTATGTTTTTGTTCAGTGTATTTTCATTCAATCCCTTCCAGTTTCACTATGACTTATATGACTGGATATGGAGACAGTAACCTCTGTTACTGAACAAACAAATAATTAATATAGGATATAATTGAATAAGTATAATGATATATCCTGATTTATCTTGACTTATCCTGATCATTTATTAATACTATGGACACATGTTTCTGCACACAGGCCTACACATTACACAATGGGATTTCACTGTAAATATAGATAAGAAATGAAATGAAACCAATAGCGCACAATAGGATATGAGACTTTGATTTGACAATATACTTATTTGCTGTTCCAGTCCTGTACAGAAACCAGACCACTGTCTTCTATACTAAAGTGGAAACAAATTGAACCTACATTACAACCTAACATATAAAATACAAGGGGTGCTGTATATAGGCTACTTGTAAAAGACAAGATGTGAAGGCTTGTCTACTATTTATAAATATTGTTTGAAACAAATAGGCCTAACTGTTTTACTTCCGTTTTCTTGTTTTTAATAAATGTTTAAAGTCAAGATTTGTTTTTTATCTGTGGTTTGTAAGTGTTTGTAAGTTGAAGATTTTAATATTTGGCTCTGATTTATCATTAAGTTATCTAATCTAAATCTTTCTTGTATTCCTAGATGGCTGTGTTGCAAATGATGAAAGTCCTGGACCCTGACACGTGTGGAACAGTGAGATTTTACGACAGCTTTGTGCATAAAGGATTGAGATGCATGGTGTTTGAGTCTCTGGATGTTAATCTCCTGGATTTCTTGAACGAGAGACATGTCCCTATGTCCATGATGGAGACGAGATGCATCATACAGCAGGTATGGCTTTGACAATTACATTTTAAAGTAATGGAAAAAATATTGATACAAAGATACTGAGTTGAATTTCTGAATTTCTGATCATGCTCTTTATTCTTGTCTTGCAGCTTGCCATTGCACTCCAGGCCCTGAAGGGAATCGGTCTGATCCACACAGACATCAAACTAGACAACATCATGCTGGTGAACCAACGACAACAACCCCTCAAAGTCAAACTCATTGACTTTGGTCTGGCCGTTCCTGTCTCTGAGACCAAGCAACGGAGGATCAGACCTCCTCTTCAGTATAGGTGAGCCTTATTATCTGCTTCACTGAAAGCTCAATGCAAACAAATATTAAAATGGAAAGTGTAACGAGTGCAATTGAGAACTTGAAAGTTGCTAACATTATCCTTTTCTTTTACAACCCACAGATCACCAGAACTCTTCCTGGGCCTCCCGATCACAGAGGCACTTGAAATGTGGTCACTGGGCTGTATGGTGGTTAATGGGATGCTGTTCCGTGATCTCTTTGGCGGGAAGACTGAATATGATGTGGTGAGTATTGTGCTGATGCACTGTACATTACTACATGCATCCTGACTGTACTCTTTAATCCATAGTTATAGCCTAACACTGTTAATGAAATATTCTCAATATGTGAAATATCCTGTGTTTTTTCTACAGGTTCAATCCATCCTCTTGACACTTGGTATGCCAGAGCAATCCCTCTTGGATGCTGGACAAACAACCTGCAGCTATTTCATTCAGGAAGACGATACATGGAGATTTAAGGTATGACTGCAACTAATATTGGAGTAACAACTTCATCTCTGAAATGTTCAAGAATAGGCTGTCTTTGCACGTCATTCAATCAGATCACTAAAAATGTTTTGTTTTGTGTTTTCCAGGAACCAGAGGAGTATTACACAGTGCAGGAGTTAAAGGCAGAACTGCTAATAGAGGATGTTATGTATACACTTACATGTGTGATTTGCTCACTGGAAGAAGTGTTCTCCTCCCTGCGTTGCGATGCTGATGAAACATCTTGTGACGTCTTCATGGACCTGTTGAAACGAATGCTTCATCTGGATCCAGAGGGGAGGATAACACCTGACCAGGTGTTGGACCATCCCTTCATCACCATGCCTCACCTATGACCGTCTCAAGGTGTTTGTGGGGTCAACCATTGCAAATGTAATGCACTCCCAGTTATTGGTATTGGATTTTGTGTACAGTACATGTTTGACTATGACAACGCCACAATATGGTGATGTCGGCCAACACTGATCCAGACAGGACACTATGCTACCTAAGACACTTCAGTCAACTGAAACTGAGATCATGTGTGACCCATGGGGTGTACCATTTGTGATCACAGTACTCTTAGTAGTTATACTGTAAGAACACATGCACTATCACTGACTGTTACTATATAACTATATACTATACACACTGCTGTTGCAGTGCTGCTAATAGATGATGTTATGTATACACTTACATGTGTGATATTATCTGCTGCTAAGTGTTGTCTCTCACCTGCACAACAGACTGTGATTCTATATTAGTATATTATATACATTTCATGTGTTTATTTTACATTTTGTATTTAATATTGCACTTGCAAGTTTATATTCCAACTGAGAAGAAATTAGCACAATACATTTTGTAAATAATTGTTCTATTGATATATGTTTTAAGTTGTAAACATGGTTGAAATAAAACGTGTTACCTTGAAATATGCGTTGTGTACGTTCTTAAATATGGCCCAGAACAGGTTTTAAAACATTCATATTTTCCAGTTAACTTATATCTCTACATTTATTGATTGTATACTAGATAGAACGTCCTTGCGGTCATGTTTCCATCCATCCATGTCCTATATATGTATTAGTAAAGGCTATTAAATTAGTGTCTATTTGGGGGTCCTTGGCGTGACGTTTGGGAACCACTGATATACAGCAGGGTATAAAGCCTTTTAAAACAAACAGCAGCATGTTGTGCACTCACTGTAAGTAAACAATGCACTTTAACATTGTCACCACAAACAATAATAGCAATGATTGTTACAAGAACATATAGCCATTTTAACACACCTGAAACATTGCACACTAGAAAGCTGAAAGAGTGATAACAGTTCCATGTGATGATAGACCTATTACTGTAGTTCTGCTGAAACTCATCAGAGTCAAAGAGGTGTGAAATGGTCTCAGTTCATCCAAAATGTGATCATTAGCAGGTGATCTGTCCAATGCCAGACAACGAGTGACCATTAACACGTTAATCTCTGCATTTGAATGCATATAGTGAATGAAGCATCAGCCATCATCATTTAGCATGTGTACATTTTAACATGGGGAAAGAATGTGGGGTTTGTTCATTATTTAGCATTTGAAAAACATTGAATAAAAGTGCATTCATCACCACCATATTGAGAGAGAACCCTGCAAAAATGTATCAGCTTATGTTTTTGTTCAGTGTATTTTCATTCAATCCCTTCCAGTTTCACTATGACTTATATGACTGGATATGGAGACAGTAACCTCTGTTACTGAACAAACAAATAATTAATATAGGATATAATTGAATAAGTATAATGATATATCCTGATTTATCTTGACTTATCCTGATCATTTATTAATACTATGGACACATGTTTCTGCACACAGGCCTACACATTACACAATGGGATTTCACTGTAAATATAGATAAGAAATGAAATGAAACCAATAGCGCACAATAGGATATGAGACTTTGATTTGACAATATACTTATTTGCTGTTCCAGTCCTGTACAGAAACCAGACCACTGTCTTCTATACTAAAGTGGAAACAAATTGAACCTACATTACAACCTAACATATAAAATACAAGGGGTGCTGTATATAGGCTACTTGTAAAAGACAAGATGTGAAGGCTTGTCTACTATTTATAAATATTGTTTGAAACAAATAGGCCTAACTGTTTTACTTCCGTTTTCTTGTTTTTAATAAATGTTTAAAGTCAAGATTTGTTTTTTATCTGTGGTTTGTAAGTGTTTGTAAGTTGAAGATTTTAATATTTGGCTCTGATTTATCATTAAGTTATCTAATCTAAATCTTTCTTGTATTCCTAGATGGCTGTGTTGCAAATGATGAAAGTCCTGGACCCTGACACGTGTGGAACAGTGAGATTTTACGACAGCTTTGTGCATAAAGGATTGAGATGCATGGTGTTTGAGTCTCTGGATGTTAATCTCCTGGATTTCTTGAACGAGAGACATGTCCCTATGTCCATGATGGAGACGAGATGCATCATACAGCAGGTATGGCTTTGACAATTACATTTTAAAGTAATGGAAAAAATATTGATACAAAGATACTGAGTTGAATTTCTGAATTTCTGATCATGCTCTTTATTCTTGTCTTGCAGCTTGCCATTGCACTCCAGGCCCTGAAGGGAATCGGTCTGATCCACACAGACATCAAACTAGACAACATCATGCTGGTGAACCAACGACAACAACCCCTCAAAGTCAAACTCATTGACTTTGGTCTGGCCGTTCCTGTCTCTGAGACCAAGCAACGGAGGATCAGACCTCCTCTTCAGTATAGGTGAGCCTTATTATCTGCTTCACTGAAAGCTCAATGCAAACAAATATTAAAATGGAAAGTGTAACGAGTGCAATTGAGAACTTGAAGAAACTTGAAAGTTGCTAACATTATCCTTTTCTTTTACAACCCACAGATCACCAGAACTCTTCCTGGGCCTCCCGATCACAGAGGCACTTGAAATGTGGTCACTGGGCTGTATGGTGGTTAATGGGATGCTGTTCCGTGATCTCTTTGGCGGGAAGACTGAATATGATGTGGTGAGTATTTTGCTGATGCACTGTACATTACTACATGCATCCTGACTGTACTCTTTAATCCATAGTTATAGCCTAACACTGTTAATGAAATATTCTCAATATTTGAAATATCCTGTGTTTTTTCTACAGGTTCAATCCATCCTCTTGACTGTGCGCACCGTGCCTGTGACTCTGGAGCCTAGGCTGCAGCAGAAAACCCTGCCCTGCGAGTGACTGTCATACATGGAAGTCCAGCTGTCATTCCGGACCCCTCGCCCTGAGAAAAGGTTGTCCGTGTGCAGCCCGGGAAAATATATGAGAGATGTTTGAAAAGATCAGATATTTGAATAAACAAGCGTTTTCTGCCTGAACTTTTACATGGATGTGAAACTAGAGTACAATATCTCACTCCACGTCTTTGGAATTATGTATTGGGTACAAACAGAGCGTGGAGCACATTTATACCGCCCATGTCTCCTTGCTCACTGGGAGCAGAGGCATCCGATCTATGGCTGTGTTTACAGGAATATGTAATTTATGTATGATCACAGACATTCCAGGGCTAGTATAACTACTGGTAAATGTAGTTTAGTTCAGCTATCTTAATGCTACTTGTAGCTAAGCTGGTGTTGTTCAGAGTCTACTAACCTGCAGTGTGTAGATCGATGTCCATATCAAAATCAATGTCCAGCCTTTTGTTTTGTGTCTCCAGCAGAGTTTCTAGTGTGTCCATCTCTCTCTGGAAGAGTTTGACCATGAACTCTCCCACCGCGCTGAGGCGCTCCAACACAAACACTCTGACGCTGAGCTCCACACTACAAACATCAGCAGCGCCACGCTGCTGTTTGTCCACAACAAACAATATCTCCTCTCCCACCGACGCTAGCTGTTCATTTATCTTCAGCCGTACAGACTCCATTTGACGCTTTTCACGTCCTTTAGGAGACATTTCCACCAAGCTTTCTGTCCCTACTGTAATATAGAATGTGTAATGAAGGCAGAAATATCAACAATTCCCGAGAGGTACGACAACATGTTTGTTCAACAACATTACCGTGGAAAACAACTGGCGTGGCCACGTGATGCAAACAAGTACTTCCGACCGGGTCAAAGTTTCCGCATGCGCAATAAAGAATCCAGGCACTGTTGCCTTAATGCCTTTCGCCCCCTGGTGGTGGAGGTGTGTAACTGTCATATAGATAGATAGATAGATAGATAGATAGATAGATAGATAGATAGATAGATAGATAGATAGATAGATAGATAGATAGATAGATAGAGATAGTGTTATGACCTGGCTCTTGGGCCATAACAAGGGAGGAAGACACACAGCTGTTTAAAAGTGCACAAACCAATATTGATTTACAATATAATAAACGTATGCATCAAACAATACTAAAGTATTAAGTGGCTTGTGTTAATCAGTAGAGTAAGTGAGTGGATGTGTGGTAAATGTAATGTAGGGTGTTGAATGTTGCAAACAATGGCTGCTGCTCTCATGGAAGGAGAGAGAGAGAGACCTGGCTCCCAAGAGAAGACTATGCACACACTGCACACAAAACGAGGTAGAGACTGAGCTACACTTCCTAACCGTCTGTCCACTGTACCAAGACATCAGAGACATGTACTTCCCTGCACAGATTACAATCACCCAAGGAGAGTTTGAAAACCACCAAATGTTTAGGCGTAAACAACATGTTTAAAACATTGAAATACTGCTGTTAACTTTCAAAAGTATAAAATGTCTCGGATGTATAGGCTAACTATCTCTGACAGAAAATGCACAATCTTTTATAGTCTCACTCAAAGTGTTAATATAACACAGCTCTGTTTACATGTTTATTGTGTTTTCTCATGCCAATAAAGCTCCTATGAATTGAATTTAATTGAGTTAGGCCGGCCAACTCCCAGCCCTTTATAGAACACACTGGGACCACTGGCCAGGTGCTCCCAATGCACTGATTGGCAATTGCTCAGGACCTGTGGGAAGCAAAGACCTAGGCCTATAGGAATACACACAGGCCCTAGTAGGCCAACTACAGGGGCTGTGACAACAGACAGACAGACAGACAAGCTATTTGCACACTTTTGACAATTTGAATCCATGATGCATTGATATTAAATGGAAAAGGTACTTTGTAATTTCACAAATTTGTCATTAAAAGGAATACTTGAGCATACGTAGGCTACTTTGTCCACCACCGATAACTGGACACCAACATCAGGTAGTCTAAATTATTATCTATGTATTAGTACTAATTACCTAGTAATTATTACTGGTGGTTCATCAGCTGGTGGTTCATGAGCTATGCCTGATTTTCAATCGAGTGCTACAGTGCCACCCTTTGTCCAATGGTTGTGGGCTTTGTGTCTAAGCAGGGTGACATAGCCCTCTAACATATTTCCACATTTCGTGAAAAACAACTGCATGGTTTGGCCTGGAGCGCTGACATAAGAAAATATGTATAATTCAAAATAGTGGGTGATCTAATGCTGCATTCACATGGAATCGGGCAAGCGGTAGACGGCAAACGGCAAAACCTGCTGGACGGCACGGTAAAAAGATTACATATTTTAACATTGATGCCGTCTGCCGCTACCGTCACCGGATCTGGCTGCCAGGCTGCCATGCCGTCCTGTTCCGTTTACCGTCCTGCTCCCGTCCACTAAAATTACTTACGGTTTGCCATCTACTGCTTGACTGATTCCATGTGAATACAGCATTAGCCAGGGTCAGAGGTCAAAAGTCAGAACACGAAAGTTGTTCGACACGAGGAGACGCATATGTCTATCCAAGTTTTATTGTTGACGGTCAAACGGAGCTATACCTGTTCAAATTTTGCATTTTTGATTGAGTGCTATAGCGCCACCCTTTGGCCAATGGACATGGGCTTTGCGTTCTCACCGTTTAGCATACCCCTCTACCATATTGCCAATTTTCACGAAAACCGACTGCACGGTTAAGCCAGAAATGCAATTTTGTTTTTAAGGGGCCAGGCACTTCGGGCGCGGCCCCTTAAAAACCGACAACTACAATAAGGGACCATAGGCCATTTAGCTTGGCCCCTTAATAACTTGTGAAAATTAATTTCTAATTCTTTCTTAGATAGGTGACGATTTGGCCAATTTTGAATATTGTATATTTTCTGTAAAATTAAAAAAAAAAAAATTACATTTGACGCAGTGATGGTCTCATAATATATTTTTTTCTTGTTTTTAGTTTTTCTTTTGGAGGTTACAAAAATACCAGATAGGCTACTCTGTATAGACTGTTAGCAGAGCTGCCATTACAGCGATAAGGAAGAGTCTAGATAGCCTGGAGCTAGTCGGACTAAACAAACATAACGGAGGAAAAGAATGAGGACTCAGCACTTACATTCAGCTCGTGACCATAATAACTTGAACATCTTTATTAGCAGCGTCATTATAAACACATTGGGTAACAGGCATATCCGGTACTTCCTGTGTGGCACTTCAGAATAAGGGTTTATCATTTATATATATACAGACAATAAAGATCACATCTTAACAGACTGTCATCACGGGAATGTGTCGCTGCACTAAGAGGTGTTGGTATAGAAAGAGTGAGACCACAGCATGTCATGATGGATCAATCCACATCTTTAATGTCAATCCTCCGGCCGGCCTGCCAGCCAGGAGAAGACCCCCAAAACACTTCTCACAGTGAACAGGAGTATAAATGTGGTCACTTCATGTCGTACTGTATTCTAGGTCCGCTGGTTTGATTGATTGATTGATTGAAAATTGTATTAACAGTTTGCAGAATTACAGTACATTTCAAGCACAAACTCAATACAAAGGCTGTTAACTGTGAGTGGACGACCCAATTAAGCATTACACTTGTTTACAACAGGGTCCACCATGTTCAATTCATCAAAACATTTAGAGACGTACAAATAGACACTTCTATATAGACAAAGAACAGTACAGGAATTCATCATAATGGAGGTAAAAAGGGAAAAGAAACATATACAGTGAGGGGAAAAAGGGGGGGCGGTGGGGGGGGATTCAGATTTTACGGGGGCCAGTATCGAATTGCAGCCATCCGTAGGTGCCCTTTGAGAGCGGTTTTGAAGGAGTCAAGGGATTCGCATGTCTTAATGACTGTTGGTAGGGCGTTCCACATTTTGGTGGCATAGGAGCGAAAATAATTTAGTCCCTTGTTTGTGCCGAATCTGGGTTGAACATGATTCGTTGCACTCCCTCTGGTGTTGTGGGTGTGGACTACGTTAACATTAAGAAGTATCTACACAGGTACATGGGTATCTTGGTGGAGTATCGAATCTTGTGGACCAGACCCATTGCAAGATGCTGTACTCTGTCGCCGACCCTAAGCCATGCCAGTCTGTCAAAGTGGGCAGGGGTGAGGTGGGTTCGGGGGGTGAGGCCAAGTAGGAGCCTGACCAGTTTGTTTTTGGAGGTCTGGAGCCTAGTTTTAAGGGCCTTTGAGGTGCTGTGGTACCAGGAGGTGCATGCATAGTCAAAGAAGCCTTGTACAAGGGCTCCTGTTAAGGTCTTCAAGGTGTTTTTGTCGACCAGTGAGGAGATCCTGTAAAGGAATCTTGTTCTTTGGTTGACTTTTTTGATTACGTTGGTGGCCATTTTATCACCGGAAAGATTAGCCTCCAGGATGGAACCTAGGTAGGTAATTTCATCTTTACGTGTGATAACATTGTCACCCACTCTAACCAAGAAGCCATTTGCCTTGCTGAGATTACTATTAGATCCAAAGAGAATGGATTCAGTTTTTCCCAGGTGTAAAGATAGTTTGTTATCAGCGAGCCAGGTGCAGATTCTACCGAGTTCAGAGCTGAGGGCATTTTCAACCTGCAGTTTGTCCCTGTCCGAGACCAGCAGTGCCGAGTCATCTGCGAACAGGAACAAGTTGCAGTCACAAGCTGAAGTCATGTCGTTAACATATATTAGGAACAGTAGAGACCCTAGTATGCTTCCTTGTGGAACGCCACAGATCACTGGGAGGGGGGGGGGACAGTGTTCCGTTCACTTCCACCATCTGTGCTCTCCCCTCCAGGTAGGATTGCATCCAGCTCACTGATGTGCTATCGAAACCAATTGCTTTTAGCTTGTTAACCAGTATGGAGTGGTTCACTGTGTCAAAAGCCTTTTGGAGGTCCAGCATGACCATGCCGCAGTATTTGCCAGCGTCCACCTCTTGTTTGATGTGGTCGCTCAAATAGAGAAGGCATGTGTCAGTGGAGTGGGATGTTCTGAAGCCAGATTGGAACTCGTACAATAATGTATTAGTGGCAAGATACTTTTCAACCTGTTCATAGACTATTTTTTCCATCACTTTCGAGATGGAGCTTAGAATAGAAATAGGGCGGTAGTTGCCGGGGTCTAATTTACTCCCTTTCTTGTGCAGGGGGGTTACTTTGGCCAGTTTGAAATCTAGGGGGACCTGTCCCTGTTTGATGGAGAGGTTTACTATGTGGGTGATGATTGGAGCTATAGAGATGGCTGAGTCTCTGATAAATTTGGAGGGAATATTGTCATGGCCAGTGGCCTTGTGGGGTTGGAGGGCACTCAGTTTCTTAAGTACCTCATCAGTTGTTACCATAACTAATTTAAAATCGTCTTTACAAACACCTAGGTTTCTGTAGAAGGTTTTAATGTGCTCTACACCAAAGAGCCCAGAGTGGGAGGGCAGATTGTTAACCAGCGTTGATATGTTTGTAAAGACAGCTTGTCAGTGATGAGAGTGTTGTTCGCTTTAATGTTTATGTTTGAAAACCTGGTTTTCAGTTTCTGACTATAGCCTAATTGGTTGTTGAGTAGCTTCCAGAGCTCTCGAGGATTGTTTTTGTTTTCCTCAGCTTTATTATTAATGAAGTTACTTTTGGCGGATTTGATCATGGCAGTAACATTATTTCTTAGCCTGTTTCGTTGGGTTTTTAGGTTGTCCAGCTGAGCTTGGAGACCCCTGTTGAAGCGCTTGGCAAGCTTTGACTTGCATTTTAGAAATTCAGAGCATTTTTTGTCTCTGGCATTCGTTGCAGTCATTATGTCCGAATTCATCCATGGTTCCGAGCGGGTTTTGACCCTGATGGTTCTCAGAGGAGCCATGTAGTTCAGTACTGATGTAAATTTGGTTTTGAAGCCAAGCCAAGCTTCTTCGACAAGTGTGCTGTTAAGCTCATCGGACCAATCCAGACTCTCCAATTCTTGGTTAAAGGCCTCACTAGAGTAGGTTTTGAGGTCCCTTGATATGACTGCTTTGTGGCAGCCAGACTTTGGTTTTTGTTTTTTGCGGGTACAGAATATCATGAAATGATCACTAAGCCCGCATACAATAACACTTTTCTTGGAGATTCTGGATTTGTCCGAGGTCAGAATGAGATCAATGACAGTTTGAGTAGAAACACACACTCTAGTGGGTTGGGTAATAAGCTGGCTAATACTATGCAGATCACAAAACCTACTAAATGATTTGAAAACAGGCGCCTCTTTACGCTGTACGTCTGTATTCAGATCGCCCATCAGGATTTTCTCTGCACCCTCCTCCTCAGCTAAGCAACCCTCAAGAATATCATAAAAGCCTTGCTGATCAGGAGGTCTGTAGACTGTGCCAACTAGTACTGATTTCGCATTTTTGAAAATTAATTCAACCCACACAGTTTCAATTTCAACATGCTGTAAGTCAGTACGGGTAATGAATTCAGTATCTTTGTGGATATACATGCAAACACCACCCCCATTACGGTTTCTTTCATTTCTAGCCCTGGGTTGACTGCGGGTGTGGGGGAGGGGGGGTGTTCCTTGGTCAGCTCAGGTAGGCCTGTGTTGTGACGGTAGGCCACGTTGATCTCTGCCGCTGGGGCGGCTTCAGCAGACAAGACGGCTGCGGTGGTATATGGGGGTCCGCTGGTGTTGGCGCCCTGGAAGGCGTGGAAGCCGTGGCGCGTTGCGATGGAAACGGCTGATGTTTGCGGAAGCAACTGTTGCTGCAGAGCGAGCAGTCTCGCTTGAGATCGAGTGAACGGACCAGGATTGGAATGAATGTCTCCCGAAAGCAGCAGGCAAAGAATAATCACAGTTCTGCGATCCATTTTGCCAGTCGGGGGTTTGTTCTTGCGATCCGGGTTTGCTGTTAACAAGGCGTGAATCGCCGCCGACCCAAAAAAAATGTGTTTACATTCCGAGCCGTTTAGGAGGAAAAAGTCGCTGTGAAGCTCCTCCGCTTCGTTTCCGTATCGTTCCATCTCTTCATGGTGTAAAGTCCATGTTGAATTAAAGAATGCGTCCGTAATCCATAGGATGAAGAAGAGGAAAAAGGCGGAAAAAGTTGAAAACGTAGCCATGTCGCTGCGTTGACTGGAGAGAGCTCTGGAATGCGACTGCTCAGGTCGAGGTGTGAATCGCGAGGTGACCGCTAAGAAAAGGAAGGCACGTGCATAGGCTTCAGCCCCTGCCCTTTTACCCGTCTGTAAAAAAACTGCCCTCTTCAGTCCATGAAAGTAGCATTTACTATGGTGAAATGCAAAATGTGGCCATTTAAATATGTTTTTGCCAATCTGCTCAATCTGCTCAGTTCAAAGCTTGTAGAATGTGTGACTTATATAAATACCACGACAAAATGGTCGTGCATCTGTTCCCAATGAGGCTGCCTGCTCATATCTCACCTTTGGAGGAGAGCTGGCTTGCAGAGCATGGCTTAAAACTTAGGCTGATCGGCTGTGGGGCCAATAGGGCTATACTGTAGGCTACTGTATATTATACCACAGGTCGTTTCGAGGAAGCAATCTGATTGGTTGAAACAGCCTTCTAGCCGTGGGTTAAACCAGCACCATTCACCACCTATAGCCCTAGGCCTAATCACATTTAATAAATCACTCCGCACCGGAATGCGCACCTGATTAGACCTGATATCAACAGCTGCGCGCCTGCGTCACTCGTATCCTAGTCCTACTAGAGGGAAATTCAAACATCAGCACCCCGTTCAGAAATGGATTATACTGTTAATTTTAATTTATTGGGTGGACTTACTTGCGATGAATGGTTGGAAGAAGAGGAAGAGAAGGAGAACGCGAAACCAAACGAGAGATATGTTGCATTGTCAAATGAAGAGCTCGACAACTTGGAGAAGTCTAGGAATGAAGTCACTACAGCTAAGGCAACTTCTTGGGCTATGAAGTGTTTCCGGGACTATTTGATAAACAAAAAACAAGACGTGGATTTTGCAACTATTACAAAAGAGCATCTCAACAGCATTCTCCGAGAGTTTTATGGCTCGGTTAGAAATGGCCAGGGTAAACACTACTCCCTCAGTAGCTACGTTGGGTTGAGAGCTGGCATTAACCGTTTCATCAACGACCCTCCTCTTAGCCGGGCATGGTGTATTATGAAGGACAACGAATTCACAACGGCAAACAATGTCTTTAACGGAATGATAAAGTCTCTGAGGAGAGCAGGCCATGACAAAACTGAACATAGCCCCGCAATTACCGAAGAGGACCTGACGATAATACGGAGCTCGGAGGCTATGAACACAAACACACCACGGGGCTTGGTAAATAAAGTGTGGTTCGACATCCAACTTCATTTCGGGAGGAGAGGAAAGGAGGGTCTTAGGAGTCTTCTACCACATTCATTCATTATCAAACGAGATACAACAGGTAGGTTAATCAAATAGCTAAGCTGTCGTTGCATATTAAAAAATATGGCACGAAATATGTGACACTTGCCTTCAATGAAGAAACAAAGGACCACAAGAAACATTATGAAAGGGATCGTCAAAGCAGAAGAGGCTGTATGTTTGAAGACCCTGGGAATCCATTGTGTCCAGTTGCATCATTTGAAAAATACCTATCTAAAATGCCCAAAGAGGCTAAGGCGTTTTATCTCCAGCCAAAGAGAGCAGCACAGCTAGGTGATGTGTGGTACTCATTGGAGCCAATGGGTATAAATTACCTGGGTTCTATGCTAAAACGTATCTGCGAGCAAGCGGGCACATCCATGATTTACACAAATCACAGCATCAGAAGCACTACCATTCAGAAACTGGCTGAGTGTGGGCTGGAAGCCAGAGAAATAATGTCTGTTAGCGGACACAAGTCAGAGAGTTCTTTACACAGCTACTGGGCACCTTCTCTCCATAACAGAACAGACACAAGTCAGAGAGTTCTTTACACAGCTACTGGGCACCTTCTCTCCATAACAGAACAGACACAAGTCAGAGAGTTCTTTACACAGCTACTGGGCACCTTCTCTCCATAACAGAAAGACACAAGTCAGAGAGTTCTTTACACAGCTACTGGGCACCTTCTCTCCATAACAGAAAAACGGAACTCGACTTCGTCTCGTTCCTCACCGCATCACTGTCGTGGCAATAATCACGTTAACCCACACCCTCTCGTGTAATATTGCTTAATTGATCACAACATGAACGCCAGACATGCATGCCTCGGTAACTCCAAATGTCCCGTGAATCATTTAATATTTCATGAAGACATATCATCACAAGAACGCATCAGTGGACTTACAATCTGACAAATAAATGATAGCTGTGTTGTGTGTCCAGATTTGATCCATTTCCCCAGTCATTCCGACATACGACAGTGATATGATATTAATCAAATAATAATCATAAGCTCTGATGAAAGATATCAAGACCCGGCCCACAACAGCCCTGCCAATCAGGCTCAGCCCTGTTGGCACAACAGGTTGTGTGTCGGTCTGGCGAGTGGGAGACTGGGGTTCAATCCCCGCTACCTGCAAAACACTACATACATACATATATACTGCAAAGGGGAGTGAGTGAACAATTGTTCAATAAAAATGGCTTTTATAATATTCTTGCCAAGTTGTATTAGCCTTTAGTCTTGAGGTCAAACTTAAATAAATTAACTTCTTTCTCATTATACGTGAGAAAAGGATATCCTACAGATTGCTACTTTATTAACCAGTGGATCCATCGGATAGGGGCTTGCTTGCCAAAATAAGCTGATCTACAAGTGTAACGCGGTGCACAACAGACACACTGTTATCTTGTAGATCTGTCCATTTGAAACATGTTAGTAACGTGTTCCGATAGCGACCATAAGCATCATCACGTTAGATGAAACGGGCGTGTATGTTCTACGCGAGGCAGAACCTACAAGGTGGAAACGCTTGGTAAAGAGGAAGTCCGCTGACTGTCAGGTTCATGAGCTATACCTTTTTTATATTCGAATTTTCACTTGAGTGCTATAGCGCCACCCTTTGGCCAATGGTTGTGGGCCTCACCGTTTAAAGTAGCATAGCCCTCTACCATATTGCCAAGTTTTGCAAAAAACGACTGCACAGTTAAGCCAGAACTGCAAGTTTTGGCAGCCTCAGCCGATCTGCGTTGCTGTACGAACAATAAGGGATCTTTCCCCATCGGACTTGACCCCAAATAATTATAACAATAATAATAACACATAATAATAATGGATGTAATTAAAATAATAATAATACCTTGAGTATAGGTAGTACAGGTTAAAGAAAAAAAAATACAAATTTGAAAAACTAGCAGTTGTAGGCAGTTTGCAGAATATGAAAGAACCTTCATTCCAACGGACGCAAAATAGTTATTTATTTAGTCACAAGCTCTTGTTAGTACTTTTACCATTGGTTCAATATTTATAAAACACAGACACATTTAACCACTTTCACTTTCCAAATCCTGAAAAAAAAGAAAACAAAGAAACAAAATACTGAAGAAACAAATCTAAAAGCTCACAATGTGCAGGGAAATGTGTTAACATAGCATCACACTTGGTTTATGAATCTACAAGCTGACAACGAACATGCTAGTATGTGTGGGATACACCCACAACAAATGTGATAAATCTCTGCCAATGACAAACTTTCTGTTGCTATTGAATTGTTTTGAGTTTCCAAACGTATAAAGGTATAACGTCTGAAACATCCAACGGTATAATTAAACAATTACCATAGAGAAATAATCTACCAAAGACAAAAGCTTTCTCTGCCATGTTTATATAAGTTTTACATACAAAAAGATAAGAAACTTAATTGTGGTGGTCTTTAAATTCGGATGGTGACAAATAATAACAATAAACAAAGACTAATTGGGCCAAACAAATTAGAAGAAAAAAAAGGGGAGGGTAACACTTATTTCTAATTATTTGTCCGACCCAACATTTTTTGTCATTGTCATGATTTGTCACAATCTGAGTTGGCTTTTTCTGAGGCTTAAAAGGTCTTTAAATAAATACGTCTTGGTATGTCTATGGGGAAATGAAGGGAACTTCTCTTCTGGTGACCTCTTCGTTCTAAAAGGGGCGGGACTGTGGCGCTCTATTGTTAGATTATGTGATTCCACTGCTTTAGTATCTATCAGTCATTGTCATCCTGGAATAGAATGAATGATGTTATATCATGTGTCAACTCAAATGGGTGCATGGGGAAAATGTGCATTTATTACTATTACAACTAACCACTTCTTCCCTGTTAGATTCCTCCTCATTATCCTCAGATGTGCATTTTGACCCAAGCATTTGGCACTAACTGCAACTAAAGGGTTTCCTCCCTGTATGAGTCCTCATGTGTCTATGGGCTTTCCCCTTTCATGAGTCCTTGTGTGTGATTTTAGAGTACCACTCCTAGCAAAGCCTTTACCACACACGTTACAAGTAAAGGGCTTTTCCCCTGTATGAGTCCTCATGTGTGTTTTTAGATGACCACTCATAGCAAAGCCTTTACCACACACGTTACAAGTAAAGGGCTTTTCCCCTGTATGAGTCCTCATGTGTGTTTTTAGATGACCACTCATAGCAAAGCCTTTACCACACACGTTACAAGTAAAGGGCTTTTCCCCTGTATGAGTCCTCATGTGTGTTTTTATATGACCACTCCTAGCAAAGCCTTTACCACACACGTTACATGTAAAGGGCTTTTCCCCTGTATGAGTCCTCATGTGTGTTTTTAGATCACAACTCTGAATGAAGCCTTTAATACACACATTACAAGTAAAGGGTTTTTCCCCTGTATGAGTCATCATGTGTGTTTTTAGATTAACACCCTGAGCAAAGCCTTTACCACACACGTTACAAGTAAAGGGCTTTTCCCCTGTATGAGTCATCATGTGTGTTTTTAGATGACCACTCATAGTAAAGCCTTTGCCACACACTTTACAAGTAAAGGGCTTTTCCCCTGTATGAGTCATCATGTGTAATTTTAGATTACCGATGTGAAGACAGCTTTTACCACACACGTTACATGTACAGGGCTTTTCCCCTGTATGAGTCCTCATGTGAGTTTTTAGATCACCACTCTGAATAAAGCCTTTACCACAAACTGTACAAGTGAAGGCCTTTTCCCCTGAATGAATCCTTGAGTGCTTAGTCAGATTTGCCTTAAGATTAAAACATTTGCCACAGTCTGTACAACTAAAGCGTTTCTTCCCTGTGTGGCTCCTCATGGAGTGAATATGTTTTGATGATTTTAAGTCCTTGGACAGCTTGCTGCTCAAAGACAATCTTTGTCCTTCCACATGTTGTGTCTTGTGTGACTTCAGTGTGTTTAAAGTTGACTGACCTTCACTGGGCTCCTGCCACTCATCACTGTCTTCAGTGTCAGATACAGAACAGTGTGAAGAGAGGAGCTGGTTGTCACTAGTTGGTTGTGATGTTCCACAGTCCTCTACATCAGCTTGTGTTTTCATGTGTTCGGTTGAGGTTCCGGCTACAGGCTCTGTCTCTCTGTTTCCATCATCATGATCATCTTCACTTTTCACTGCTAGTAATGTCAACGTTGACCCATCAGCCTCCATTGGTCTTTGAAGTAGCTCCTCTTGTTCCTCTTTAATCTGTGGTGGTTGTGGTTCCTCCTGGACCAGACTGGAGCTCCTCTCCGGTTGTTCAGTGAAAACCTCCTCTTTACACACAGGGAGGTGCGGGACGGCTAGAAAAAAGACACAAAGAGAGAAAAACATTTAATGTTTGCATTTTTGGAGAAACATCATCTTCTCCATTTCTAATCAAAGACAGTTTTCAGGGCTTGACATTACATTTTTGAGCCACTTCTCATTTGGACAAGAACATTTACTTACTTGTCCAAGTAAAGATTTTAGAAGACATCTTTTGTTTGTATTGATTATAATGTTGCATTTGAATAGTTACAAATAAGTAACAAGTGTTCAACAGAAGGTTATGACAAAATTACACTACAAGAAAAAAATAAAATAAAACTGAAACAATTGACACAAACTCAAACTGGTTGTTGGAAGTTTCAACAAACATGTTCCAATAATACAATGATTTTTTGAGTGTGTCATACATATAGTGTGGAGTGGTGACTCCAGGTCTCAATCTTGAATTGATGCATGATTTGTATAAATGCAATAATAAACAATTACAATTTCTAAAAAAAGAAAAAATACCATTTTTACTAGGACTCCCACCCGTGGGTCCTGGGACCCACTGCAGACCTAACAACATCACTGTGGTACATTCTGTTTCCTAGACGGGCTCTCTACCCATTCAGATATGGCTGTCCCCCTCTAAGGCAGGGGTTCTCAACGTTTTTGTCCGGGGACCCCCGGAAATGCTTTGGCAATGTCTCGGGACCCCCGCCCCGCCCCCTCCCGACCCCCAAAAATAAATTGACTGCTACAATAACCTTAATAATAGAGACAATACACCATAAATAAATACTGAAACCAGATATAATCATTAGGGAGGTGTATGCATGCACTATGTGTACCATGTAAACTCTTCATTTCCATTTTCCAGCCATTCAGTTGCAAAAAAATATATATATATATTTTTTAATCATTTGGGGACCCCCACAAATAATTTGGCGACCCCCCGAGGGGTCGCGACCCACAGGTTGAGAACCCCTGCTCTAAGGAAGGACAATATCATTTACTAGAACCAGGGATGGGTGTTTTCTGTGTATCTACGATGGTTAAAATGGAGTTTGAAGTTACAATGGGCTCATCTGATAAAAATAAATATAGTACCCACAATTATTTTGAAAGTGAAATATCCCTTTATGTAAGTAAGTAAACAAAACAGCACATACCTATACGGTACAACTTTACTACAGGTTGCATCTTCGCATCAAACAGTCCACGTCTCTGGTCCACCTCTGGCTGTTCCTCTGATAACGTTGAATGTCTTTTGGAGGCCATCTCTCTAGATACTGTAGACCTCTCCCTGTGGTGCTCTGTGGAAATCACCAGTAAAAACAACTTGTACTTATCATTCAATAAGGGTTTACTGAACAACTGAACAACCAGGAGTAGTCTGGTGACCTCCGGAGAGATGGGTGAAAGCCGGAATGTAGACGGCATCCGGGAGCAGTATGGGTTGGCGCCCCAGCCTGTGTCTTCCGTGAGGAGGAAGCCCAACACACCCACGGTGAGGCCTTTAGGAGGGACATTCAAGCTGCAAGCGGAGTCTGCAGCACCACCGTTGCCCAGGTGGAGCCTGCAGCACCACCGTTGCCCAGGTGGAGCCTGCAGAACCACCGTTGCCCAGGTGGAGCCTGCAGAACCATTGTGGCTCAAGAATCCACCACTCCTGAATGAAGTGTCTGGTGCTGATTGATGATTAGAACCTTCCTGGACAGATCACTTAACCCTTTGAGTGGACCAGTACCATGTCTCGTGCTTAAAATCTTAAAAGTCTCACGTACAAATATCTTAATAGCTAAACATGATTATGGGTTCAAACTTGTTGTGCTATACTTATGTAGCGGCACAAGCGGAAACATGCTGTGTGTCTGTGTCTTTTAGAGGACCTTGAGTTACCAAACTATATTTTTATCCTTACAGTTTCTGAATAACCCTTTAGTCTTGTTAGAATAATACTAATAAAAACATCATTGTGTTTTACCTGAGAGAGTATTGCACCACATCTTCCTAAGTAATAATGTCAAAGTTGACTCACCAGTCTCCTCTTCCTGTTCCTCTTTAATCTGTGGAGGTTGTGGTTCCTCCAGGACCAGACTGGATCTCCTCTCCTGTTGTTCTTCTTTAATCTGTGGAGGGTGTGGTTCCTCCAGGACCAGACTGGATCTCCTCTCCTCACATTCAGATGAAACCTCTTTACACACAGACAGGAGGAGGGGAGAGACGGTAGCATCAGCAGAGCAACTCAAAGTGCTTTTGTCAACTCAAAGATTATTCTCCTATTCGTTTTGTCAGGATCGTTTAAAAAATGAGTGTCTCGAGTCTCTTCACAATGCCTCGCAGAGCAAGGTGTTTAGTAGAGCCCGACATCGGTCTCAACGATGTATCCGTCATTGTTGGCGCCGATGCCCGACATCGGACATTATTTCACCGATGTGGCCAAAGTTTTTTTTTAAATCATCATTAATGTAATCTACCCCCAACCACCCCTTTTCCCCCTCACTGTATATTTCCCTTTTTACCTCCTTTATGATGAATTCCTGTTGTGTTCTTTGGAAAAATAGAAGTGTATATTTGTACATCTCTAAATGTTTTGATGAATTGAACAAGATGGACCCTCTTGTAAACAAGTGTAATGCTTTTATTGGGTCGTCCACTCACAGTTAACAGTTTTTGTATTGAGTTGTGCTTGAAATGTACTGTAACTTTTTTTTAAAGCCACTGCGTGTGCCGTGCCTGTGACTCTGACCATTTATGTGACTCTCACCATTTATGCCAAACATCTTAATAGCTAAACATGATTATGGGTTCAAACTTGTTGTGCTATACTTATGTAGCGGCACAAGCGGAAACAACATGCTGTGTGTCTGTCTGTCTTTTAGGGGACCATGAGTTACCAAACTATATTTTTATCGTTACAGTTGCTGGATAACCCTTTAGTCTTGTTAGAATAATACTAATAAAAACATCATTGTGTTTTACCTGAGAGAGTATTGCACCACATCTTCCTGCGTAGTAATGTCAAAGTTGACTCACCAGTCTCCTCTTCCTGTTCTTCTTTAATCTGTGGATGTTGTTGTTCCTCCTGGACCAGACTGGATCTCCTCTCCTCATATTCAGATGAAACCTCTTTACACACAGACAGAAGGAGGAGAGAGAAGGTAGCATCAGCAGAGGAACTCAAAGTGCTTTTGTCAACTCAAAGATGACATTTATTCTCCTATTTGTTTTGTCAGGATAACCATCGTTTAAAAAATAAGTGTCTTGAATCTCTTCACAACGCCTGGCAGAGCAAGGCGTTGTGAGTAGAGCCTGAAATCGGTCTCACCGATGTATCCGTAATTTTTGGCACCGATGCCCGACATCGGACATTATTTCACTGATGTGGCCGAAGTTTTTTTTATCATCATTAAAGTATGTAACCCTTATGAAACGCGCTCTTTTGGTTTGATATACATTTCTTGCAGCTGCAGAGAATGGATTTAAAAGGCACTGTGCGCACCGTGCCTGTGACTCTGGAGCCTAGGCTACAGCAGAAAACCCTGCCCTGCGAGTGACTGTCATACATGGAAGTCCAGCTGTCATTACGGACCCCTCGCCCTGAGAAAATGTCGTCCGTGTGCAGCCCGGGAAAATATATGAGAGATGTTTGAAAAGATCAGATATTTGAATAAACAAGCGTTTTCTGCCTGAACTTTTACATGGATGTGAAACTAGAGGACAATATCTCACTCCACGTCTTTGGAATTATTTATTGGGTGAGTACAAACGGAGCGCAGAGCACATTTATGCCACCCATGTCTCCTTGCTCACTGGGAGCGGAGGCATCCAATCTTTTTGATTGATTGATTGAAATATTTATTAACAGTACATTTACAGTACATTTCAAGCACAAACTCAATACAAAGGCTGTTAACTGTGAGTGGACGACCCAATTAAGCATTACACTTGTTTCCAATAGGGTCCACCATGTTCAATTCATCAAAAACATTTAGAGACGTACAAATAGACACTTCTATATAGACAAAGAACAGAACAGGAATTCATCATAATTGTTCGGTTATTTGGCGATGTTGTACCGAGGCCCCGACCAGCCCTTGCACTAGGCAGAGTTAAAGTGACTAACACGCACAGTTGAACTAAATGCTCCAATGATAGCTTATATTTGATGAACTCAAACGTGCATTTTATAGGGTTGTTATTAATTCATATTAATTAAACACTTACAATCATACATTCACACGTTCTGTTCACACTTCCCCCCAACTCAAGATGAATACAGTAACCCCGGAATCTGGATTACAGGTCCTATTGGTCTGTGGTCCTATCCTAACTCTGTCGGTAGGGTTTACTATCATTTGAACACTCTAATCTCCCAGATCATGGTACAGTTTAGCTTGTCATTGTTGTTTCTCAGACTTAGTTCAGTATCATATGGCACATTAAGTGGCACATTGATTAAGTGTAATTATGTGGTTTTAAATCTACCTTATCATTAATTAAATGGTAATTAAACAATGACCGGGAGACAAGAACACAGAGAGAACACTTGGTTACAATCTAACATCATATTACATCGATTATGAATAATGCACAATTATCTTTTTATAGCATATAATATATAGCAAATACATTACCGCTGGTCTCTGCCTAGACATGTTCACGTTCGATGGTATTGGTGAATCTAAATTACACTTTGTGCTCCACAGCATATAGTCACAGTGGGCCCTGACTGAAGTCCCACCTTCATGCTACACTTTCAGCCAATCATATGCCACTGACCCATGCATCCCTTCTGCCCTCTCTGTGAGAGGACAGTGTGGAGATCTGACTTTAGGTTAGATTAAACTGTCAGACTATTACAGGTATTTATCATTTAGGCTTTTTACCAACCCAATATATAATAGGTTATTAGAACACATTTAAACAATTGAAGAGGAATTAAAGATTGGTTACTTCATTATTGTATGTTCTACATGAGTTGACTCTGCCCTGTGAAAGGAGTCAATAATGGCCTGTCTTCCAACAGGAGAGGGCCGTAAAACCCCCGATGTTTGTAGAATGGAATGTGGGGACCTGAGCTCTCCCACTCTAAAGGAGCTGCTTATATCTCCACTCAATCTGACCCAATATATAATTTCTCATTATGAGTACAAATCTCGCACACCCATAATTAACCAAACACCCCTCACGTCAGTTATGAAAATTGATCTGGATATTCATTTTTCATAAACTGAAAGATTATTTTTGATATTAATTTTTTTCGGAAATATTATTTTTTGATATTTGGGCGCATGCCATTTTTAGTAATTTCGGAACCTGTTAAATAATACTGGATCCACATACTGAAGTTATAACATTATACAACTTTGAAAAACACATTAAAATAAAACACAACCCATTAACTGCATAAATCAATAAAACAATGAAAATAATAAAAGGTTTACATGCGTCGATATCGTGGACATTTTTTGTAATTATCCCAACGCACCCTTAAGTATTAAATTCAGTTACAGCTAATCAAACTTATGTATACTTCTATAATGTGATACAGTGCATCTCCACTTTTGTAGGAGAGAAGCTGTTTCTGTCATGTCAGTTAGGGGTTACCTAACTGACATGAACTTTTGGTCACCTCTGTCCGTTTAATCTTATGGCTGTTTGCCCGGACAAAGCTTCAGACTTATCTACACAACCCCCTTGGTTTGAGGAAGAAGGACAGTTTATTTTCCACACAAGACTGGTTCCTTATCTTTAAGAAAACATGACCTCCTGTGCTCCCCCCCCTGAAACGACTCTTTTGGTTGCAGAATGGGGCCCAGTTGGTAAACACATGTTTAAACAATGCTGTTTATTACCCCTGGTTGTCACGCACAAAACCCACTTGCACTTTGAGAGACAGTGTTCCCCCCTCCCAATCGAAGGAAACATAATCATTTTACCAGCATTCTTTCACATTTGTCCATTGTCCATAAGGACTTAATTGGCACAAATTAAATCCATTTACCTGCAACTTTGGTATTGTACAGATATAATGAACCCACATACATCATCACATTTATATATGCACAGATCAGACACACATCTCGTGTGTGAGTGTGTGCGCGTGCGTGTGTGTGTGTGTGTGTGCTGTTTGTGACATCTTGTTGTCACTGAAGCGGAGCCCCAATTGTTCCCTGCTGTAGGAACAAAATGGGTAGAGAAGCATTTCACATGCTACTCTTTCTGACCCAGTTCTGATCTCGCTGGCATGAAAGCGTTCTTCCATGGTCTCGTTCCTTTTTCAGGATCAATCAGAAAAGGCGTTATTGTGGCCTTGTTCTTATCAAAGCCATTTCTGCCCAACAGATGCGTCGGCAGATGTGTCGTTTCATAACCACACCCAAACTTCAAGACCGGACCGGTCTCTGGCTCGCCTGGACCCCTCACGGGACCCCTCACGAAAGTCACCCCAGGGTGCTTCTCTGGCTCGCCTGGACCCCTCACGGGACCCCTCACGAAAGTCACCCCAGGGTGCTTCTCTGGCTCGCCTGGACCCCTCACGGGACCCCTCACGAAAGTCACCCCAGGTTTCCTGGTGTGTGCGTCATGCCCTTCCCCCGCCGCCCGTTGATCGCGTAGACTGGCACCAGTAATGCCACAAATCACGCTCGGCGTTTCTGTGGTGAGAAAGATCGACGACCCGTCGGCCTTGCCCACAACGTCTGCGGGCATGGCTCTGATGATGAACGGTGAGGCGTAGGCAGCCTCCAGCTCCTCCGGAAGGCCGCTCACCTGTTCCGCTCCCGTTGACAGCTCTGCCTCTGCTGTCGGTTCTGCTTGTCCAACGTCGATGTTCGGCGATTCCTCCTCTGTCGAAGGCTGCGGAACTGTCGCGTGGTGGTAGGCTCCCTCAGCTCTGCCCCTAGCCGCTCTTGGCCTGCAAGGGTACTGACTGAGGGCTCGTTGGTTTCCCACTTCGATGTTCGGCCATTCCTCCTCTGTCGAAGGCTGCGGAACGTCGGTTCCCTCAGCTCTGCCCGTAGCCGCTCTTGGCCTGCTAGGACTCTGACTGAGGGTTGGTGTAGAGGGCCCTGGGCCCCCTGCATGGTTACTGCAGGAAGCACCAGGCTGTGCCTCCGTTGTGACAGGCTCGGTTCCCTCAGCTCTGCCCGTAGCCGCTCTTGGCCTGCTACGGTACTGACTGAGGGCTTGTCCTGTCGTGGGTTCGTTGCCCATGGTAGAGGGCTCTGGCTTCCCTGCATGGATACTGCAGGCACCAGGCTCCTCCGTTGTGACAGGCTCCATCTGCTCCCAGTCTGGATGGCTGGTAGCCCTGTCTCTTCGCCCCTCAGGGGCCGTGTCCGCTGGCACCGTGTCCGCTCCGCCCGTCTCTGCGCTGGCGAAGGGGTCCGTGATGTCACATCTCGTGACGCCTGGTGCTGCTTCTGCGGGCTGGAGTATGCCCCCCTCCTCTGGGTCTTCTTTGCTCCTGCTTTCTGCAGGAAACTCACAGAGGCCTATCTGGTGGCACCCTGTGGTGTCTATGGCTACCCTGCCTTTCATCTGACGGATAGCCTGCATGATTGCTTCGAAACTAAACTGGGAGTATTTCTCCACACAAGTTCCTAACTCATGTCTCTCATTGTCAGCAAGCACTAACCAGCCCATTCTTCCCAAAGCTCTGCTATAACATGTGGACATGTCCACCACATCTCTCATAGCAAATTTCAGCTTAATAAGCTCTTCAGGTATGTCGCAGACTGCGCCCACTTTAATTGACAATTCCAAACTAAATGCTAGATTATAGAAAATAGCTTTGGTTACAGAGCTGCCATCCTGCAGCTCCTTCAAGGAAGCCATTTTCCACCCCCTCTGTCCCTCCCCTTAACAAACAGTATGGGAACTAATTGGACCGGGTTAGTGGTTTAGTCGACTTCACAAATCATTCATTCACTCAAGTAAATGGTTAGTTTTTTGCCCAGCTTTCATTAGCGGACTCTGACATTATTTGTACTCAGAGAAGCCCATACTTCCTTGTTACTACCTTCACCAAATAAACCTTTTTATACTATAACCTTTTTATATTATATAGATTATATATAATATAAGTATATAGATTTATATTGGCCGTGGGCGGTCAAACTCTATAGCCTTCCGTAAACCTGGATTACAGGTTTTGCTAGATGCGTTACGCAACAGTTATTATAGACACGCCCTTCCTTTATGCGCACTTCAAAGCATGCTTTCAGCGTTAAACATTATTGACTGGTAAGATTATTACATCGCCTTTAATGCTGAGTTTAAAACCCTATTTTGTTCTAAACATTTATCACCGCTATTAATTACTACTTTGGTAGATTTTACCGCCGCAGTAATTACCAGTCCCCCTGTCACTCCAGTGACACATTGGGACATTTGCATGACAGTGGGAAAAAGGAATTTCCATCTCCCCCCACATGCACTAAACTGCTGTTCTTGGTGCTGCACCCAGCAGGAAAATACTTTTTATTGTGGTTAGTATAAAAAGCACCTCTCTTGGTTTAAACGCCCGGTGTCTTATCCGGTCTCAATTAAACTTTATGTTTGGTTACAAATAGTCTTTAATAATCAGTTTCCTAAACTGACCGTCGATTAGAACTTTGCCCTACCGAACAATGACTCCCAAACCATTAGTTAAACCCGCAGTCACTTTTGTGGCTCACGGTTTTAACTGTCCGTTTCAGATGGCCCCATAACCACACAAAACGGTTTAACGGTGTCGCATTTATTAGTAGCACAAATCAAACGGCATGCCGTCACGGCAGCATTTATAGTTTGATTTAATCCTGTGGATACTAACGCTGCGGCATCGCATTCACATCAACGTGCGCTGCCATCAACGCACGGCTTAAATTTCAGTTAAATAACGTCACACCAGACAACCACAATCAAACGGGGTGCCGTCTTTCGGCCCCAATTCTGTCTGATTTAATCCTGTGGTTATTAGTGTGGCACGATTCAACTCTGTGTGCTGGTCCCAACACACTGTAATTTATTTTTGTTACAAATTGTGGTCACTTTAGTGACTATACACCGATCTACGCTGTTTAGTTCAAACAGCACGGCAACCAAATAAGTTCAAACCGTCGCAGTTGAACTATATTCTGAATTAAACAACTTTAAATTGCAGATCCCTTTAGTGACTGCTATTTAAAGCCCTTTACAACGCGGTAGCAATTTAAACTGTAATATGTCAAACGGTTTCGGTTCAGACTATATTATATCTTAAATATGCCCGGGCGCGTGTTGAGCTGCACGCTGAGCCCAGCGTACGGCACTTTCTTTCTGTTCAAACTAGGCACTTTAGTGGCTCTATGGTTTTAACAGTTCGCTCGGCGGCGAATTAACTTTCGCACGGCGGCGAATTACTGTGCACTGATCCCATTGCACAGTACAACTGCCTTTAAACTGTGGCCACTTTAGTGACCACTAATTTAAAGTTCTTTAAACGCGGTAGCGATTGAAACCATAATATGTCCAAACGGTCTCAGTTTAGGCTATATTATGCTTCCAAACCGCCCGGCCGTGATGTAAACTGTAAAACTTTTAAATCTGTCTTAATTAGGCCCTTTAGTGGCCTAATTAAGCCAGTCGCTGCTCGCAGCGATTTAAAACTGTGCGCTGTAGTAGCGCTATGATCTAAACCTGTGCACTTTAGTGCACAACGATTTAAAACTGTTCGGTTATTTGGCGATGTTGTACCGAGGCCCCGACCAGCCCTTGCACTAGGCAGAGTTAAAGTGACTAACACGCACAGTTGAACTAAATGCTCCAATGATAGCTTATATTTGATTAACTCAAACGTGCATTTTATAGGGTTTTTATTAATTCATATTAATTAAACACTTACAATCATACATTCACACGTTCTGTTCACACTTCCCCCCAACTCAAGATGAATACAGTAACCCCGGAATCTGGATTACAGGTCCTATTGGTCTGTGGTCCTATCCTAACTCTGTCGGTAGGGTTTACTATCATTTGAACACTCTAATCTCCCAGATCATGGTACAGTTTAGCTTGTCATTGTTGTTTCTCAGACTTAGTTCAGTATCATATGGCACATTAAGTGGCACATTGATTAAGTGATTAAGTGTAATTATGTGGTTTTAAATCTACCTTATCATTAATTAAATGGTAATTAAACAATGACCGGGAGACAAGAACACAGAGAGAACACTTGGTTACAATCTAACATCATATTACATCGATTATGAATAATGCACAATTATCTTTTTATAGCATATAATATATAGCAAATACATTACCGCTGGTCTCTGCCTAGACATGTTCACGTTCGATGGTATTGGTGAATCTAAATTACACTTTGTGCTCCACAGCATATAGTCACAGTGGGCCCTGACTGAAGTCCCACCTTCATGCTACACTTTCAGCCAATCATATGCCACTGACCCATGCATCCCTTCTGCCCTCTCTGTGAGAGGACAGTGTGGAGATCTGACTTTAGGTTAGATTAAACTGTCAGACTATTACAGGTATTTATCATTTAGGCTTTTTACCAACCCAATATATAATAGGTTATTAGAACACATTTAAACAATTGAAGAGGAATTAAAGATTGGTTACTTCATTATTGTATGTTCTACATGAGTTGACTCTGCCCTGTGAAAGGAGTCAATAATGGCCTGTCTTCCAACAGGAGAGGGCCGTAAAACCCCCGATGTTTGTAGAATGGAATGTGGGGACCTGAGCTCTCCCACTCTAAAAGGAGCTGCTTATATCTCCACTCAATCTGACCCAATATATAATTTCTCATTATGAGTACAAATCTCGCACACCCATAATTAACCAAACAATAATGGAGGTAAAAAGGGAAAAGAAACATATACAGTGAGGGAAAAAAAGGGGTGGGCGGTGGGGGGGATTCACGTTCAGCTCCGTTCATTTGTTTGTTTTTCTTGGAGGAGCTGCGTTGGGTCCCCAAGTCGGCTCCGTGGCCGTACCTTGAGTTGGCTGTGTGGCCGTGACCGTCTCTTGTGTTGTCCTTGCGTTGGGTCCCCAAGTCGGCTCAGTGGCCATACCTTGAGTTGGCTGTGTGGCCGCGACCGTCTCTTGTGTTGTCCATCCGTAGGTGCCAGGAATATATGTAATTTATGTATGTTCACAGACATTATAGGGCTAGTATAACTACTGGTAAATGTAGTTCAGTTCAGCTAGCTTAATGCTACTTGTAGCTAAGCTGGTGTTGTTCAGAGTCTACTAACCTGCAGTGTGTAGATCGATGTCCATATCAAAATCAATGTCCAGCCGTTTGTTTTGTGTCTCCAGCAGAGTTTCTAGTGTCTCCATCTCTCTCTGGAAGAGGTTGACCATGAACTCTCCCACCGCGCTGAGGCGCTCCAACACAAACACTCTGACGCTAAGCTCCACACTACAAACATCAGCAGCGCCACGCTGCTGTTTGTCCACAACAAACAATATCTCCTCTCCCACCGACGCTAGCTGTTCATTTATCTTCAGCCGTACAGACTCCATTTGACGCTTTTCACCTCCTTTAGGAGACATTTCCACAAGCTTTCTGTTCCTACTGTAATATAGAATGTGTAATAAAGGCACAAATATCAACAATTCCCGAGAGGCACGACAACATGTTTGTTCAACAACATTACCGTGGAAAACAACTGGCGTGGCCACGTGATGCAAACAAGTACTTCCGACCGGGTCAAAGTTTTCATGCATGGGCAATAAAGAATCCAGGCAATGTTGCCTTAATGCCTTTCGCCCCCTGGTGGTGGAGGTGTGTAACTGTCACAGATAGATAGATAGATAGATAGATAGATAGATAGATAGATAGATAGATAGATAGATAGATAGATAGATAGATAGATAGATAGATAGATAGTGTTATGACCTGGCTCTTGGGCCATAACAAAGGAGGAAGACACACAGCTGTTTAAAAGTGCACAAACCAATATTGATTTACAATATAATAAACGTATGCATCAAACAATACTAAAGTATTAAGTGGCTTGTGTTAATCAGTAGATCAGTAGTGTAAGTGAGTGGATGTGTGGTAAATGTAATGTAGGGTGTTGAATGGTGCAAACAAATGCTGCTGCTCTCATGGAAGGAGAGAGAGAGAGACCTGGCTCCCAAGAGAAGACAGACTATGCACACACTGCACACAAAACGAGGTAGAGACTGAGCTACACTTCCTAACCGTCTGTCCACTGTACCAAGACATCAGAGACATGTACTTCCCTGCACGGATTACAATCACACAAGGAGAGTTTGAAAACCACCAAATGTTTAGGCCTGTAACATGTTTAAAACATTGAAATACTGCTGTTAACTTTCAAAAGTATAAAACGTCTCGGATGTATAGGCTAACTATCTCTGACAGAAAATGCACAATCTTTTATAGTCTCACAAGATAGTATTACTCAAAGTGTTAATATAACACAGCTCTGTTTACATGTTTATTGTATTGTTTTATCTTGATTGTTTTGTTCCACTTTTGCTTTGGCAATGTAAACGTTTGTGTTTATGTTTTCTCATGCCAATAAAGCTCCTATGAATTTAATTGAATTGAGTTAGGCCGGCCAACTCCCAGCCCTTTATTTATTTTTTTGACAGGGACAATGCTCATTAATCAACATTTCAGTTTTCACTTCCATGTAAATGTGCCAGAGTTAGCCATAAGCTAATTTACACCTGTAGTCCCTGAGCAGGCTCTTAAAATGGTAGTAAAACTAAACATACAATGACACATACAGTACAATACAATACAATACAATACAATACAATACAATACAATACAATACAATACAATACAATACAATACAATACAATACAATACAATACAATACAGATAAAAGAAAGACAGAGTGTATAGTGTGCCAGAACACAGCACCATGCATTGATGCCATGTGTGCATATGTGCCAGCACCCAACACTATGTCCATCAGGGTGCATCAAAATGTGCAAGTTTAACCTCCTGATCTGTTCCTTTGATAAAATGTGCCACTTCATGTTTTAAGAACATGTGCAAAATATTTTTTCAATATATGGTGTTTTACAGGTCCAACGCAGCATGTCAAATTTGGGTAAAAGTGCAATTTTCGGTCCTTTTATAACTCCCATTTTCTATTAACATAACACGTCAATTCATCAAGTTTACAACAAATAGTTTTTGAGAAGATGTTTTTGGAAAGAGCTAAATGTGTTTACTTAAGAATAAACATTACATTTTCATTTAAATCACTGAAAAATGTTTGAAAATGGAGTCTTAGTCCTTCACTGTGTTCATGTTCAACTGGCGCTTGCAGCAGTGAAGATTGGGTGACTGCTGGTGTATACCAAACCAGCAGTCTGGGTTGGCAATGTCGGACAGCCTGGTGGTCGGCGAGAGGACTGGAAACTTTGGCTTGCACCAGTGCCAAAGCGCTGCTGTTAGCATGGGAAGATCATCCGGCTTGTTATCCAAGATGGCATCCGCAAGTACACGTCACTCTTCAGCTGGTACGTTGGTGTTGAAGAGTGCCAGGGGCAGCATCTCAGCAGTCAGGTACCAGAGGTGCCTCTCCAGTGCTTTCATGGCTGATATTGCAATGCCCTCGTCAACAGACTTGTAAGCAAGTGTGCAGGTTGTGGTAGAGTGTGAGGTCATTCCATGCAGCAGAGTCTTATGTCACTGGCTACACTGTTGAAGATCACACCAATGCAGCAGCAGGCTGCCTTCATGTGCACCCTGATCACAGAGTCGGGCAATAATTGTGAAATGATTTCAGCATCATACACAACAGTAGATCGATCACAGCGCAAAGTGCTGGAGGCTGTCAATAAAGAACACCACAAGCAGTGGACACCACCTCCTATGTGCACCCTGCACTGGGACGGCAAGTTGACACCGACGCTAAGCTATGTGCGCCAGTTGGAGGAGCGTTTGACAGTGGTGGTTGGAGATGCAGAGCAGCTGAAATTGCTTGGCGTGCCAGCATATACAAAGGGTAAAGACGAGGCGTGTGTAGAGATCATTGCCAGGCTGACATGTAAGCTACTGCAGGAGTGGTGCTGTGCCGACCAGATTGTCAACATGGCATTTGACAACACTGCATCAAACACAGGCCATCTCACAGCAGCCTGCATTGCCATCCAGCTCTCACTTGGTAGACCACTGCTCTGGCCCGGTGCCAGCATCACATTGGTGATCCTCAGCCAAATTTTCACTGGCCTCAAGGTGGAGTCCTCACGCTCACCAGAGGTTACCTTGTTTAGGCATCTGCAGGATTGCCGCACAAATACAGTGACCCATTGTACCGCTGCATTACTGCCAACGCCGAACAACTGTTCCTGGGCAGGTTACGTGCTGAACTCACTGCATGTGCTGCGGCAATGATAGACTACAAGCGAGGCGAGTTTGTGCAGCTGTGTCTTGTCTATCTGGGTGCAGATGATGCAGCACAGACTCCAGTAAACTTCCAAAGACCGGGAGCGCTGCACAAGGCATGCTGGATGGCCAAGTTACTCTACACTCTCAAGTTGGCTATGCTGGAGCGGCATATGGCCTTGCTTCCCCAGGGCACCACCACCACACGGCAGCAGGTGCAGAAGATTCAGACGTTTGCCAACTTCATTACGCACATCTATGCAACATGGTGGCTGACCTGTCACATGGCCGTAGATGCTGCATGGAATGACCTCACACTCTACCACAACCTGCACACTTACAAGTCTGTTGATGAGGGCATTGCAACATCAGCCATGAAAGCACTGCAGAGGCACCTCTGGTACCTGACTCCTGACATGCTGCCCCTGGCACTCTTCAGCACCAAGGTTCCAGCTGATGAGCGACGTGTACTTTCCGATGCCATCTTGGATCACAAGCCAGATGATCTTCCCATGCTAGCCCCACAGCAGCGCTTTGGCACTGGTTTCGGCAAGCCAAAGTGTCCAGTCCTCTCGCCGACCACCAGGTTGGCTGACCTTGCCAACCCAGACTGCTGGTTCGGTATGCACCAGCTGCCGATCGATCCAGCATTTGTCTCACTCAATGTAGAGGATTGGGCTACCAGTGCATCATTCCAGGCAGGTGTGGTGACTGGTGAATGTGCGTGCTATCAACGTCGTCAATGACTGCGCCGAGCATGGGGTCAAACTCACAACAGACTTTGTGGCAGCAGTGAAGAGTGAGCAAGATCTGCAGAATGTGCTGCAAGCAGTTGAGCATTACCGCTGTGAGCAGCCCAATCGTAGCTGCTGCAAGCGTCGGCTGAACATGAACACAGTGGAGGACATTTTTCAGTGATGATTTAAATGACAATGTAATGTTTATTGTTAAATAAACACATTTAGCTCTTTCCAATAACATCTTCTCAAAAACTATTTGTTGTATTTTTGATAAATTGACATGTCATGTTAATAGAAAATGGGAGTTATAAAAGCACCGAAAATGGCACTTTTTGGCATTTTACCTAAATTTCACATGCTGCGTTGGACCTGTAAAAACACAAAGATAAAAACACAATACACAAGTAAGACGCGCAAACGCGGGAAGCGAACGCAGCTCGTAAATTGCAATAACAACAATTAGAATAAATTACGTACTTTTTTAGATTTTTTTTTAGTTATTTTTTTTTTAAGATTTTTTTTATGTTAAGTTTTTTTTTAAAGTTTTTTCTATATAAGTTTTCTTTTTAAGTGTTTTTAAGTTAATTTTTTTTTTAAGTTAAGTTTTTTTTAAGTTACGTTTTTTTAAGTTAAGTTGTTTGTGTGTGTGTATGTGCGTGTGTGCGTGCACGTGTGTTTGCAATAAAAACAATTAGAATAAATTACGTACTTTTTTAAGGGTTTTTTTTTGTTAAAGGGGCATTCCACTCATTTTCAACATTTTACTATGTCATTAATATACCTTAGAGCTGTTGTGTGGAAATAATAAAAAAGTTCCCTAGAACTAGAGGTCTGAAAAAAATCATTAACATGGTGAAACACATCTTGATGACATGATCAAGATGTGTTTCACCATGTTAATGATTTTTTTCATAATTACAGTTCTAGGAAACACAAAATGGGGGGACTTTTATATTATTTCCGCACAACAGCTCTAAGGTATATTAATGACATAGTAAAATGTTGAAAATGGGTGGTTTTCCCCTTTAAGTTGTTTTTTTTAAGTTTTTTCGTTTTAAGATTTTTTTAAAAGTTTTAAAGTTAAGTTTTTTTTTAAGTTAAGTTGTTTGTGTGTGTGTGTGTGTGTGTGTGTGTGTGTGTGTGTGTGTGTGTGTGTGTGTGTGTGTGTGTGTGTGTGTGTGTGTGTGTGTGTGTGTGTGTGTGTGTGTGTGTGTGTGTGCGCGCGCGCGCGTGTGCACGTGTGTTTTTTTGATACAGCTGCGCCCTCTGGTGGCGGGCAGGTGGTGTTACAGCGTGACACACACAGACACACAGACAGACAGACATGATCTGCTGGGTCTCATAGTAAATGCTCACTGCGTTCGCAAACAGATATAGAACACACTGGGACCACTGGCCAGGCAATTGATTGGCAATTGCTCAGGACCTGTGGGAAGCAAGACCTAGGTCTATAGGAATACACACAGGCCCTAGTAGGCCAACTACAGGGGCAGACAGACAGACAGACAGACAGACAGACAGACAAGCTATTTGCACACTTTTGACAATTTGAATCCATGATGCATTGATACTAAATGGAAAAAGTACTTTGTAATTTCACTAATTTGTCATTAAAAGGAATACTTGAGCATACGTAGGCTACTTTGTCCACCACCGATAACTGGACACCAACATCAGGTAGTCTAAATTATTATCTATGTATTAGTACTAATTACCTAGTAATTATTACTGGTGGTTCATCAGCTGGTGGTTCATGAGCTATGCCTGATTTTCAATCGAGTGCTACAGTGCCACCCTTTGTCCAATGGTTGTGGGCTTTGTGTCTAAGCAGGGTGACATAGCCCTCTAACATATTGCCACATTTCGTGAAAAACAACTGCATGGTTTGGCCTGGAGCGCTGACATAAGAAAATATGTATAATTCAAAATAGTGGGTGATCTAATACTGCATTCACATGGAATCGGGCAAGCGGTAGACGGCAAACGTCAAAACCTGCTGGACGGCACAGTAAAAAGATTAAATATTTTAACATTGATGCCGTCTGCCGCTACCGTCACCGGATCTGGCTGCCGTGCTGTCCTGTTCCGTTTACCGTCCTGCTCCCGTCCACTAAAATAACTTACGGTTTGCCATCTACTGCTTGACTGATTCCATGTGAATGCAGCATTAGCCAGGGTCAGAGGTCAAAAGTCAGAACACGAAAGTTGTTCGACATGAGGAGACGCATATGTCTATCCAAGTTTTATTGTTGACAGTCAAACGGAGCTATACCTGTTGAAATTTTGCATTTTTGATTGAGTGCTATAGCGCCACCCTTTGGCCAATGGCTGTGAGCTTTGCGTTCTCACCGTTTAGCTTACCCCTCTACCATATTGCCAAGTTTCACGAAAACCGACTGCACGGTTAAGCCAGAAATACATTTTGTTTTTAAGGGGCCAGGCACTTCGAGCGCAGCCCCTTAAAAACAGACAACTACAATAAGGGACCATACGCCATTTAGCTTGGTCCCTTAATAACTTGTGAAAATTAATTTCTAATCCTTTCTTAGATAGGTGACGATTTGGCAAAAAAAAATTGAATTACATTTGACGCAGTGATGGTCTCATAATATAATGTTTTCTTGTTTTTAGTTTTTCTTTTGGAGGTTACAAAAATACCAGATACTCTGTATAGACTGTGTTTGCAGAGCTGCCATTACAGCGATAAGGAAGAGTCTAGATAGCCTGGAGCTAGTCGGACTAAACAAACATAACAGAGGAAAATAATGAGGACTCAGCCGTTACATTCAGCTCGTGACCATAATAACTCGAGCATCTTTATTAGCAGCGTCATTATATACACATTGGGTAACAGGCATATCCGGTACTTCCGGTGTGGCACTTGAATAAGGGTTTATCGTTTACATATATACAGACAATAAAGATCACATCTTAACAGACTGTCATCATGGGAATGTGTCGCCGCACTAAGAGGTGTTAGTAGAAAGAGTGAGACCACAGCATATCATGATGGATCAATCCACATCTTTAATGTCAACCCTCCGGCCTGCCAGCCAGGAGAAGACCCCCAAAACACTTCTCACAGTGAACAGGAGTATTAATGTGGTCACTTCATGTCGTACTGTATTCTAGGTCCACTGGTGACCGTTAAGAAAAGGCAGGCACGTGCATAGGCTTCAGTCCCTGCCCCTTTACCCGTCTGCCCTCTCCAGTCCATGAAAGTAGCATTTACTATGGTGAAAGAAATGCAAAATGTGGCCATTTTAAAGACGTTTTGGCCAATCTGCTCAGTTCAAAGCTTGTTGAATGTGTGACTTAATTTTTTTTATATATATATATATAAATACCACGACAAAATGGTCGTGCATCTGTTCCCAACGAGGCAGCCTGCTCATATCTCACCTTTGGAGGAGAGCTGGCTTGCAGAGCATGGCTTAAAATTCAGGCTGATCGGCTGTGGGACCAATAGGGCTATACTGTAGGCTACTGTATATTGATCACAACATGAACGCCAGACATGCATGCCTCGGTAACTCCAAATGTCCCGTGAATCATTTAATATTTCATGACAACATATCATCACAAGAACGCATCAGTGGACTTACCATCTGACAAAGAAATTATAGCTGTGTCGTGTGTCCAGATTTGATCCATTTCCCCAGTCATTCCGACCAATAGACAGATTCATAAGCTCTGATGAAATCCGATATATTTTTTACCTCTGTGTAGGACCCAGTCAAGACCTGGCCCACAACAGCCCTCAGTGCCAATCAGGCTCAGCCCTGTTGGGACGACATGTTGTGTGTCGGTCTGGCGAGTGGGAGACCGGGGTTCAATCCCTGCTGCATGAGAAACACTACACCTGCAAAGGTGAGTGAGCGAGCAATTGTTCAATACAAATCAGACCCGTCTGAAGTGAGTGGTGCTGTACTGTACTGTACTGTACTGTACTGTACTGTACTGTACTGTACTGTACTGTACTGTACTGTACTGTACTGTACTGTACAAGCCCTCCTCCCTGGCCTGGTGTGTGTCTGTGTGTTAGGCTGTGCAACAGTGACACTTGGTGGTGAACAAACGCTATAATGCTATTTGCGTGCTCCGACAGGAATACAGGGACACCAGGACAGACCCAAGTCACACACATAGCTGTCTATAGGAGTGGTTGCACCACTCAAAAATGGCTTTTATAATATTCTTGCAAAGTTGTATTAGCCTTTAGTCTTGAGGTTGAAATTAAATAAATTAACTTCTTTCTCATTATACGTGAGAAAAAGGATATTCTACAGATTGCTACTTTATTAACCAGTGGATCCCTAATAATAATAATAATAATAATAATAATAATGGATGCAATTAAATACCTTTAAGTATACCTTGAGTATAGTACAGGTTAAAGAACAAAATCAAATAAAAATGAGAAAAACTAGCAGTTGTAGGCAGTGTGCAGAATATGAAAGAACCTTCATTCCAATGGACCCAAAATAGTTAATATTTAGTCACAAGCTCTTGTGTGGCTCTTGTACATTTACCATTGGTTCAATATTTATAAAACACAGACACATAAAAGCACTTTCGCTTTCCAAATCCTGCAAAAAAAAAAGAAAGAAAGAAAATACTGAAGAAACAAATCTACAAGCTCACAATGTGCAGCAAAATGTGTTAACATAGCATCACACTTGGTTTATGAATCTACAAGCTGACAATGAACATGCTAGTATGTGTGGGATACACCCATGACAAATGTGACAAATCTCTGCCAATGCCAAACTTTATTTTGCTATAGAGTATGCACATTCTTAAAGTGAATGGCACATCGAGTGGCAAAGCAACAGGCAAAGTGAGTTTAACATTGTTTAATGTTGTTTAATGCAATCAGATAAGACTTTTCTGTGTGGATGTATGGGCTGTCAAGGCCAGAAAGTAGTTTTTGGCCACTCAGTAGGCGTTCCTGCATAACTTCCTGGTTTGATGATGTCACACGCATACCCTCTATTGTGTTCTGTTTTGAGTTTCCAAACGTATAAAGGTATAACGTCTGAAACATCCAACGGTATAATTATTAAACAGTGTTACCGTAGCGAAATAATCTACTAATATAACATACAAAAAGATACAGAAGAAACTAAATTGTGATGTCTTTAATCACTCATGTTGATATCGAGCATCGCAGTGCACATCTAATTATTTGTCCGGCCCAACATTTGTTGTTCATTGTCATGATTCGTCACCATCCGAGTTGGCTTTTTCCAAGGCTTAAAAGGTCTTTAAATAAATACTTTATTAATGTCTATGGGGAAATTAATGGGAAATTATTCTGGTGCCCTAACCCTAACCCTAACTATGCGCGATACAAAAATGTACAAGGCAGAATTAGATTATACGTCAAAAATCATATTAGAAACAACTGAGAAAAGTTTGGCACACCCGGTAATCAGGTTGTTATAGCTTTTGCCCTAGATAGATAGATAGATAGATAGATAGATAGATAGATAGATAGATAGATAGATAGATAGATAGATAGATTAGCCAATCTATCTAACAGTTTTAACATGGTATAGTTTTATAGCCTATACGTTTTAGGAGTGCATATACATGCAGATGTCTGTGACAGCCTGTCAGCTGGTCAGTCAATTTGCTCCCAATGCTCCGCTTGTCTACGACAGAAAAACAGGTGTAGTGGACAAAGCCTACACCTGACCTGATATTAAAACATTTTCATTCATGCTGGAATGATAAATGTCGAAAGTTTTAGTGATTCCGTCGTATGCCAAATGTGCCGAATGCCGAGCCAGCGCAAGTGAGGACTTGGGAGATCTCACAGTAACCCAGCCAGCCCACCACCACCATCACTCCCCGAACCCACCTCACCCCTGCAGCCCACTTTGACAGGCTGGAATGGCTTAGGGTTGACGACAGAGTATGGCTACAGCATCTTGCAATGGGTCTGGTCCACACAATTCGATCCCCCACCCATGCAGTCACCCACCCCTTTTTACCCTCACTGTATATGTTTTCACTGTGTTTCCCCCCCCCCTTTTTGATGATTTCCTGTTTTTGGCTATATAGAAGTGTATAGGCTATTTGTACGAAATGTTATGATGAATTGAACATGCAAGATTCTGAAACAATTGAATATGTTTGTTGTGAACTGAAAGCGTACCACTGTGTTTATTAGCAAACTGTAAAAGTACCAAAACAAGGCAGGGAGTGCAGGGGGTTATAACTGCCGTTATAAGAACTATTCGTGCCTGGGAGGAAATAAGGGAAATTGTCTTATACATCTTTGCAGTTGTTCATAATGGCTTGATTTTCTGGCGTACCAGATTGATTTCAGATGTCACATATTAAATGTGACATGTACAACGCTAAGACCGAAATTACACGAGGTTCAGCTGCTTACATTCATAAATTCCGTGCCGACGACCCGACGTGAGCATACGCTAAATTGTCTGTCTGTCTGTCTGTCTGTATATATATCCGTCCATGACTCCATCTCTCCATCTACCCAACAAATCACTTTCCATTGGGGTCCAACTTTGTAGTTGTATCATAGCCTACTGCAGTGACTAATAAGACCCAGTTTATGTGTACAGTACAGTACAGTACAGTACAGTACAGTACAGTACAGTACAGTTACAGTATTGCCAGGTGTTGTTATTTCCGAGGCTTTACCTTACCTCTATTCATTACTACTTCAATGACTTCCATAGCTTGGTTGGCATGATGAGAATTGGCCCAAAGGCGTTAAGCGTTATAGTGACCCACCTCTATAAACATTCAATTGAATTACAAACAATGACACAGATGACGATGATGAGGCACTTAAAGTCTTATCAGAGCCGGATTTACCTTGCTGAGGGCCCCCGGGCTGGAGCAAATTTGAGGGCCCCCTTGCGGCGCGTGGCGGTGCTGCGCGTCCTGGGCTAATTGGGCTATTTTGTTTTCATTTTGGGGTACCCAGGCCCCTAAAAAGAGAGGCAGGCAGGCAGAAGCTCTCAATGGTTTAACCATAATACAACTAAATACAATAACTATACACACATTTCACTTGAATTGGATTTCAATACTTTACAATCTTATAAAAAAATAAAAAATAATAAGTCCGGCTCTGAGTCTTATGTTATTGAATCCATCTCTCTCTCTCCATCCATTCATCCATATCTTTCTATCTAGAAAAATACGAGGTATCATAGCCTACTGCATACATACCTTAGCATAATTAGAAAGACTGTTTTTATTATAAATGTTATTATCGATCTACCTATCTATTGAATACTTTATTGATAGGTTCAATTCAATATGAGGATGTTTAATCAGTGCGTTTCCATTGGGGTTCAATCATCCAGAAGATAAATGGGGTCATCATCCCTATGTTCCCCAGGTTCTATGTCCCCCAGGTTCATATAATAACAGCAGTGCGTTAAAGTGTGATCTAAAAGCACGCTAATATATTTAAATTATTGTTTAAATAAATATAATAAAGGATAAATTAAATATAATATCGCCTGGTGCGATCGTCAACAGCTCTGCCTGTGTCTGCTTGCAGTAACAGCAGCACAGCCTGCCTGTCACTCAAGACGGCCGTGGCCATGCCTCCGCCCCCTTTTCAGGGAGAGGGAGGGACGGAGAAATTAATATATATTTTCGTTTTAAATACCTATTTCTAAGTTTTTAATGAACCATTTCTAAACAGTATTCAGAAAACGAACCGTATTCTATGTTTTAATTTACCATTTCTATATTTGACAAACAGTATTCAGAACACCAAACCGTATTCTGAATACGTATCTGCAGATACGAAATTAGAATTGAAATGGCCGTAAAATACACGGACCCCTCTACCATATTGCCAAGTTTTGCAAAAAACGACTGCACAGTTAAGCCAGAACTGCAAGTTTTGGCAGCCTCAGCCGATCTGCGTTTCTGTACGAACAATAAGGGATCTTTTCGGACTTGACCCCAAATAATTATAACAATAATAATAACACATAATAATAATGGATGCAATTCAAATAATAATAATAATAATACCTTGAGTATAGGTAGTAGCCTACAGGTTAAAGAAAAAAATAAAATAAAAATGAGAAAAACTGTAGCAGTTGTAGGCAGTTTGCAGAATATGAAAGAACCTTCATTCTAACGGACGCAAAATAGTTATTTATTTAGTCACAAGCTCTTGTTGGTACTTTTACCATTGGTTCAATATTTATAAAACACAGACACATTTAAACACTTTCACTTTCCAAATCCTGAAAAAAAAGAAAACAGAAAGAAACTGAAGAAACAAATGTAAAAGCTCACAATGTGCAGGAAAATGTGTTAACATAGCATCACACTTGGTTTATGAATCTACACGCTGACAATGAACATGCTAGTATGTGTGGGATACACCCACAACAAATGTGACAAATCTCTGCCAATGCCAAACCTTCTGTTGCCATTGAATTGTTTTGAGTTTCCAAACGTATAAAGGTATAACGTCTGACACATCCAACGGTATAATTAAACAGTGTTACCATAGAGAAATAATCTACCAAAGACAAAAACTTTCTCTGCCATGTTTATATAGGTTTTACATACAAAAAGATAACAAGAAACTAAATTGTGGTGGTCTTTAAATTCGGATGGTGACAAATAATAACAATAAACTAAAAATATTGGGCCAAACAAATTAGAAGAAAAAAAAGGGGAGGGTAACACTTTGAGTTTTTCTTATTTCTAATTATTTGTCCGGACCAACATTTGTTGTCATTGTCATGATTTGTCACAATCTGAGTTGGCTTTATCCAAGGCTTAAAAGGTCTTTAAATAAATACGTTTTGATATGTCTATGGGGAAATGAATGGGAACTTATCTTCTGGTGCCCTCTTCGTTCTGAAAGGGGCGGGACAGTGACGCTCTATTGTCAGATTATGTGATTCCACTGCTTTAGTATCTATCGGTCATTGTCATCCTGGAATAGAATGAATGATCTTATATCATGTGTCAACTCAAATGGGTTCATGGGGAAAATGTGCATTTATTACTATTACAACTAACCACTTCTTCCCTGTATGATTCCTCCTCATTATCCTCAGATGTGCATTTTGACCCATGCATTTGGCACTAACTGCAACTAAAGGGTTTCCTCCCTGTATGAGTCCTCATGTGTCTATGGGCTTTCCCCTTTCATGAGTCCTTGTGTGTGATTTTAGAGTAGCACTCCTAGCAAAGGCTTTACCACACACGTTACAAGTAAAGGGCTTTTCCCCTGTATGAGTCCTCATGTGTGTTTTTAGATTAACACCCTGAGCAAAGCCTTTACCACACACACGTTACAAGTAAAGGGCTTTTCCCCTGTATGAGTCCTCATGTGTAATTTTAGATTACCGATGTGAAGACAGCCTTTACCACACACGTTACAAGTAAAGGGCTTTTCCCCTGTATGAGTCATCATGTGTGTTTTTAGATTAACACCCAGAGCAAAGCCTTTACCACACACGTTACAAGCAAAGGGCTTTTCACCTGTATGAGTCCTCATGTGTGTTTTTAGATTATCACCCAGAGCAAAGCCTTTACCACACACGTTACAAGCAAAGGGCTTTTCACCTGTATGAGTCCTCATGTGTGCTTTTAGATGGCCACCCAGAGCAAAGCCTTTACCACACACGTTACAAGCAAAGGGCTTTTCACCTGTATGAGTCCTCATGTGTTTTTTTAGATCACCACTCTGAATAAAGCCTTTACCACAAACTGTACAAGTGAAGGGCTTTTCCCCTGTATGAATCCTTGAGTGCTTGGTCAGATTTGCCTTAAGATTAAAACATTTTTCACAGTCTGTACAACTAAAGCGTTTCTTCCCTGTGTGGCTCCTCATGGAGTGAATATGTTTTGATGATTTTAAGTCCTTGGACAGCTTGCTGCTCAAAGACAATCCTTGTCCTTCCACATGTTGTGTCTTGTGTGACTTCAGTGTGTTTAAAGTTGACTGACCTTCACTGGTCTCCTGCCAGTCATCACTGTCTTCAGTGTCAGATTCAGAACAGTGTGAAGAGAGGAGCTGGTTGTCACTAGTTGGTTGTGATGTTCCACAGTCCTCTACATCAGCTTGTGTTTTCATGTGTTCGGTTGAGGTGCCGGCTACAGGCTCTGTCTCTCTGTTTTCATCATCATGATCATCTTCACTTTTCACTGCTAGTAATGTCAACGTTGACCCATCAGCCTCCATCGGTCTTTGAAGTAGCTCCTCTTTAATCTGTGGTGGTTGTGGTTCCTCCTGGACCAGACTGGAGCTCCTCTCCGGTTGTTCAGTGAAAACCTCCTCTTTACACACAGGGAGGTGTGGGACGGCTAGAAAAAAGACACAAGGAGAGAAAAACATTTAATGTTTGCATTTTTGGAGGAACATCATCTTCTCCATTTCTAATCAAAGAGTTTTCAGGGCTTGACATTACATTTTTGAGCCATTTCTCATTTGGACAATAACATTTACTTACTTGTCCAAGTAAAGATTTTAGAAGACATCTTTTGTTTGTATTGATTATAATGTTGCATTTAAATAGTTACAAATAAGTAATACGTGTTCAACAGAAGGTTATGACAAAATGACACTACAAGAAAAAAAGAAAAGACAACTGAAACAATTGACACAAACTCAAACTGGTTGTTGGAAGTTTCAACAAACATGTTCCAATAATACAATGAGTGTCATACATATAGTGTGTAGTGGTGACTCCAGGTCTCAATCTTGAATTGATGCATGATTTGTATAAATGCAATAATATCAAAAAATTACAATTTCTAAAAATACCATTTTTACTAGGACTCCCACCCGTGGGTCCTGGGACCCACTGCAGACCTAACAACATCACTGTGGTACATTCTGTTTCCTAGACAGGCTCTCTACCCATTCAGCTATGGCTGTCCCCCTCTAAGGCAGGGGTACTCAACGTTTTTGGCCGGGGACCCCCGGAAATGCTTTGCCAATCTCTCGGGACCCCCGCCCCGCCCCGACCCCCAATATAAATGGACTGCTACAATAACCTTAATAATAGAGACAATACACCATAAATAAATACTGAAACCAGATATAATCATTAGGGAGGTGTATGCATGTGTACCATGTATTGTAAACTCTTCATTTCCATTTTCCAGCCATTCAGTTGCAAAAAAAAGATTATTATTATTTTTTTAATAATTTGGGGACCCCCCCAAAATAATTTGGCGACCCCCCGAGGGGAAGGACAATATCATTCACTAGAACCAGGGATGGGTGTTTTCTGTGTATCTACGATGGTTAAAATGGAGTTTGAAGTTACAATGGGCTTGTCTGATAAAAATAAATATAGTAGACGATAACAATACCCACAATTATTTTGAAAGTGAAATATCCCTTTATGTAAGTAAGTAAACAAAACAGCACATACCTATACGGGAAAACTTTACTACAGGTTGCATCTTTGCATCAAACAGTCCACGTCTCTGGTCCACCTCTGGCTGTTCCTCTGACAACGTTGAATGTCTTTTGGAGGCCATCTCTCTAGATACTGTAGACCTCTCCCTGTGGTGCTCTGTGGAAATCACCAGTAAAAACAACTTGTACTTATCATTCAATAAGGGTTTACTGAACAACTGAACAACCAGGAGTAGTCTGGTGACCACCGGATAGACGGGTGAAAGCCGGAATGTAGACGGCACCCGGGAGCAGTATGGGTTGGCGCCCCAGCCTGTGTCTTCCGTGAGGAGGAAGCCCAACACACCCATGGTGAGGCCTTTAGGAGGGCCATTCAAGCTGCAAGCGGAGTCTGCAGCACCACCGTTGCCCAGGTGGAGCCTGCAGCACCACCGTTGCCCAGGTGGAGCCTGCAGAACCATTGTGGCTCAATAATCCACCACTCCTGAATGAAGTGTCTGGTGCTGATTGATGATTAGAACCTTCCTGGACAGATCACTTAACCCTTTGAGTGGACCATGTCTCGTGCTTAAAATCTTAAAAGTCTCACGCACAAATATCTTAATAGCTAAACATGATTATGGGTACAAACTTGTTGTGCTATACTTGTGTAGCGGCACAAGCGGAAACATGCTGTGTGTCTGTGTCTTTTAGGGGACCATGAGTTACCAAACTATATTTTTATCCTTACAGTTTCTGAATAACCCTTTAGTCTTGTTAGAATAATACTAATAAAAACATCATTGTGTTTTACCTGATAGAGTATATTGCACCACATCTTCCTACGTAGTAATGTCAAAGTTGACTCACCAGTCTCCTCTTCCTGTTCCTCTTTAATCTGTGGAGGGTGTGGTTCCTCCAGGACCAGACCTCCTCTCCTCTCCTCATATTCAGATGAAACCTCTTTACACACAGACAGGAGGAGGGGAGAGACGGTAGCATCAGCAGAGCAACTCAAAGTGCTTTTGTCAACTCAAAGATTATTCTCCTATTTGTTTTGTCAGGATCGTTTAAAAAATGAGTGTCTCGAGTCTCTTCACAATGCCTCGCAGAGCAAGGTGTTGAGTAGAGCCCGACATCGGTCTCAGCGATGTATCCGTCATTGTTGGCGCCGATGCCCGACATCGGACATTATTTCACCGATGTGGCCAAAACATTTTTTTAATCATCATTAATGTAATCTACCCCCAACCACCCCTTTTCCCCCTCACTGTATATTTCCCTTTTTACCTCCTTTATGATGAATTCCTGTTGTGTTCTTTGGAAAAATAGAAGTGTATATTTGTACATCTCTAAATGTTTTGATGAATTGAACAAGATGGACCCTCTGGTAAACAAGTGTAATGCTTTTATTGGGTCGTCCACTCACAGTTAACAGTTTTTGTATTGAGTTGTGCTTGACATGTACTGTAATTCTGCAAACTGTTTTTGAGTGGTGCAAACCACTCCAACAACTGGCTTTGTTAGTTTACGTGTCCACGTGTTTGTTCGTACCTGATCAGCTGTGGTCACTGACGTAATGTCTCATTCCGGCCAATCACAATTTTTTGTGATTTTTTAAAAGCCACTGCGTGTGCCGTGCCTGTGACTCTGACCATTTATGTGACTCTCACCATTTATGCCAAATATCTTAATAGCTAAACATGATTATGGGTTTAAACTTGTCGTGCTATACTTATGTAGCAGCACAAGCGGAAACAACATGCTGTGTGTCAAACTATATTTATGTTTCATTCCTTACTGACTGCCAGTAGGCAGTAAACAATAGTGAATATACCTCTCGCGCTCCGCGTAAGTCGAGTCTTAATATAAACAAAGTCATGTGACGTGTAGGCTGACCGTGCGTCCCGGTAGGCTATATAAGCACGTGACAGCCCACACCCGGCCTCTTTTTTCTTCTCGCTACCTGACGTGAGTATCGTAGGTAAGTGTAGCTCCTAGAATCTGTACATCAGTTCTGTATTGCAGGTCCAAAGAGTTGTTAAGACACTATATGTGTCGTGGTGTTGACATCCTGCCTGTGGCTATTGCCGAGAGCGCAAATTGTTGTCCTCTCAAGGCTGTGGTTGTCAAATTATCACCATTTATCTTTGTTTGTCTTGAGGATCCCTAGCTACAAACACTCTCATGTATTGTTGTTAAAGGGCTTCCTCCACACACTGGGTGTTGGCCGCGTGCTGCCGGTTTCCCACAGCACTCGCCTAATTTACCTAGTTATAATTGTTTGTTTGATAATTAAACTAATATTATTTAATTCTTAATTTGATTAAGAATATATAAATATATTCAGATTACTGGAGGTTCCCACATGGTCTGTGCCTGCACAGTCCTCGCTGGGATTGCCTAGTTAAATATCTGATTGACGTTTTTGTTTGATGATTAATCTAATCAATTAATTCATCTAAATAACTTAATTTGTTTTAAAAATTCAGATTACTGGAGGTTCCCACATGGTCTGTGCCTGCACAGTCCTCGCTGGGATTGCCTAGTTAAATATCTGATTGACATTTTTGTTTGATGATTAATCTAATCAATTAATTCATTCAAATAACTTAATTTGTTTAAAAATTTCAGATTACTGGAGGTTCCCACATGGTCTGTGCCTGCACAGTCCTCGCTGGGATTGCCTAGTTAAATATCTGATTGACATTTTTGTTTGATGATTAATCTAATTAATTAGTTAATCTAAATAACTTAATTTGTTTAAAACAAATTCAGATTACTGGAGGTTCCCACATGGTCTGTGCCTGCACAGTCCTCGCTGGGATTGCCTAGTTAAATATCTGATTGACATTTTTGTTTGATGATTAATCAAATTAATTAGTTAATCTAAATAATTTAATTTGTTTAAAACAAATTCAGATTACTGGAGGTTCCCACATGGTCTGTGCCTGCACAGTCCTCGCTGGGATTGCCTAGTTAAATATCTGACATTCTTGTTTGATTAATCTAATTAATTAATTAATCAATCAAAATAACTTAAAAAAATAAAGAAAATAAACGTTACTGGAGGTTCCCACGCAGGCCGAGCGGATAGCGGCGCAGTCTAGATACCGGAAGGTTCCCAGTTCGAATCAGCCGTCCGACACGTTAAAATTACCACCGCTGAAATGCCCTTGAACAAGGCATCAACCACTACGATGAAATGTGTTCTATGAGCAGGGCCTGGCTGGAAACAAGTTCTTGAGCTTAGCCCAGATACCCTGGGTAAATATAGATTTCATTTCATTTCATTTCATTTCATTTCATTTCTGTGGCTGCACAGCTCTCGCGGGGATTGCCCAGTTAAGTGTCAAATTGACATTAAGCTAACAGAAGGCCATCTTAGCCTGACCGGTTAGCTACTCTGTTTGCTGGAGGTTACTGACGCGTTCTGTGATCGTACAGTTCTCGCTGGTATTGCCTGGCTATACAACTGGCTTGAGACTACTGAGCTATGGCGCGTACGTCCTGTAGCGCTCAGCTCCAAGTCGACGATGGACATGACTTGTGTCCGACATGCTTGGGTGTCGGTCATCTCAGGGAAGCCCTGATTGACCCATGTATGAACTGTGGCACTCTACCACTCTCTGTGAGAGAGGCTAGGCTGCGTGAGGTGGAGAACCTCCTGTTCAAAGGAAACCTCCCACCTTCTGGGGTCCCCGCTGGGGTCCCTTCTGGTGGGAGGGTGAAGCTCAAAACGCGGGTCTCGCGCCGAGCACGGTCACCTGGCCCGGAAGAGTTCAACGGCGGCTGTCACGACTGCTCCATATCGCCATGAAATGGACGATTTGAGGGCTGAAATAGAGCGCCTTAAGGCAATAGTACAGCCACCTCCTCCCCCGCCACAGGCGGTCCAGCAGCCACCGCCTCCTCCGCCACAGGTGGTCCAGGAGCCGGAGGGCGATGATGATCTAGAATTAGATTACGGTTATGATGATGATGACGCCATGTCAACTAGAGCTTCAGACTATGTTCCATGACGAGGATGATATCCCCAGGGGGGCCCCTCCCCCGAAAGGGGGTTTCAGGGTGATCCCCAGGTGGATAGTGTGCAGGCTGAGGATGGCTCAGAGACTTCCCGCAGAAGCTCGGGAAGCACTGAGCTGGGGATCGGGCCCTGCACATTGCGTTCAACGCTGCGTGCTGCCCTGGCTAAGATTGAGCTGGACGACCTGTCAGCTGCTCGTGGGGCGAGTAACCCGTTCTTCAAACGGGCTGCCGCCGCTAAAATACCACCCTTTGCTGTCCCACCCTCGCCTCACTACCTAAGTCAGCTGAAGGAGTGCTGGGCTGAGCCGGGTGCATCTGCCCACCGAGGCAAGGATGCAAGGACCCTGGCCTCCATGGATAAGGCAGAAGTGCATGGACTGGTTCGCATGCCTCCTGTAGACCAGTGCATTGCGGCGCTGGTTCTCTCTCCAGATGAGGCACTGAAGGCAAGAACCCGCTGTCCCAGTGCGCAGTTACTGGCGACCTGCTGACAAAGGCATATGCTTCTGCTGCCACAATGGCCCGTTTGGGGAAACTCTCTCTCTGTGCTCCTCCTCGCCCAGTGATGTGGCTCTTGAGTCCTTCGCCTTAATGTCAAGCGAACTTGGCCATGTGATGTCCACCTTGGTTGTGACACGACGTCAGGTGTGGCTTGCTCAGGCGCCTATGTCTGACAGTTGCAGACAGGCGCTACGGAAGCTTCCGGTGGTGCCGGGCCAGTTGTTTGGCCCGGAGGCAAACGAGGCACTGCAGCGTAAGCAGCAGTCAAGGCAGGCCTCAGAGGACTGGGGTCAACGGGCCAGAGGCTCGAGGGCACCGCCCGGTCGACCCTCTAAGCCACGTGGCGCACGGGATCCGCGACGCCTGGGCTACTTGAATCCTCAGCCGCAGACCTGGCAACGTGACCAGGCGGCAGCAGGCGGAGGGCAATATCAGCCCAGAGGTGGGCAGCGGCTTCGCCAGCCCCAGCGTGGGCGAGGACATAGCCGGCGCCCCCCCCCCCCCCCCCCCCCCCCCCCCCAAGCCCCCATATAACCCCCCAGGCACAGCCTGAGGGTCTGGGGCAGATTTTCACAGCAGCACCTGAATTACTGGGCAGACCATGCCAGGGATGCATGGGTCGTTACAACAATGTCCCAAGGTTACAGGCTGCAGTTCCGCCGCCGACCCCCACCACCTTCACGGGTCAGGGTGACTTCAGTCACAGACCCCGTGAAGGCCCAGTGTTTGTCTCAAGAGGTGGCCAAGCTCTTGGACAAAGGAGCAATAACAACGGTTCACCCACGTTCACAGAACGAAGGGATCTACTCCACCTACTTTCTGATCCCAAGGAAAGAAGGGTCTCTCAGGCCTATACTAGACCATCCGTTTCGGATGTTTCACAAAGTCGACGTCTTACAGGCTATCACACAGGGGGAGTGGTTCACCACAATAGACCTCAAAGATGCCTGCTTTCATGTGCCTATACATCCAGAGCACAGAAAGTACCTCCGCTTTGCCTTTCAGGGCAAAGTCTACCAGTTTGCCGTTCGGCCTGTCTCTGGCTCCCCGCATCTTCACAAGGTGTATGAGGGCAGCCTTAACGTCGCTATGCCTGTCGGGAGTGAAGATACTTCCCTACCTAGACGATTGGCTCATTTGCGCCCCCCCCCCCATTCAGGGAGGCGGAACAGGTGATGTCCAGAGTCCTCGCTCACATCGAGGCACTGGGCATGACCGTAAACCTCGAAAAGAGCTCGTTGCTCCCAACGCAACAGACCACCTTCCTCGGCATGTCCCTAGCTTCGGTATCGATGCAGGCACGACCGACTGCACAGAGGGTGGAGAGAATTCAGAACCTCCTGCGGTATTTCCGCCTGGGGGCGAGGTTGACCGTCCTAACATGGCTCAGACTGCTCGGCATGCTGACCGCAGTCTCAGCAATCACTCCTCTGGGGCTGTTACATCTACGCCCATTACAGAGGTGGTTCAACGGCCTTCACATGGACCCCTGTCTACACAGGGGGGTCAAGGTTAGAGTCACTCGCAGGTGCCTTGGTTATCTCCGCTGCTGGCGGGACAATGCATTCCTGCTGAGTGGAGCCCCTCTCGGCTCGGTCCCGGCGAGACGAGATGTGGTGACAACAGATGCCTCGCCTCAAGGTTGGGGCGCGGTATGGCAGAGGAGGTCAGTCCAGGGGGTATGGTGCTCTCGATGGAGAGGACGCCATATCAATGTGCTAGAACTCCGGACTGTGTACTTGGCGCTGAAGCACTTCTTGCCCTCTCTCAGGGGGAAGGACGTGCTCATTCGGACGGACAGCACCTCAGTGGTGTTTCATGTCAACCATCAGGGAGGGACCAGGTCTCTGGAGTTCCTGAGGGAAGCCCATCGCCTGTGGACGTGGGCTTATCCTCTACTTTCCTCGATGAGGGCTAGGCACCTGCCAGGCAGAGCAAACTCTGTGGCAGATTACCTGTCTCGTTAGAGACTGCCCCCTGGGGAGTGGAGATTGCACCCCCAGGTGGCACAGTTGATATCGGATCGGCACGGGGTAGCCTACGTAGATCCATTCGCCTCAGAAGGCACGACTCATTGTCCTCTGTGGTTCAGCCTGGCAGAGACCAGTGCCCCACTCGGGATGGACGCTCTCGCCAACGCTTGGCCGAGAGCGCTCCTTTATGCATTTCCCCCGATCCACCTGTTGTTGCCTGTGCTTCACAGGGTGAGATCGTCAGATCACAGAGTTCTCTTGGTGGCCCCCAGGTGGCCCTCGAGAATATGGTATTCAACGCTCCTCAGTCTGTTGGACGAGGATCGATGGCAGCTTCCAGTGAGGATAGACCTCCTGTCCCAGCTGGACAGGAAGGTGTGGCATCCATCGCCGAGCCTCCTTCAGCTTTGGGTATGGCCACTGAAAGGGATCAGTCACTCTTGAGTGGACTAGGCCCCTCAATATGTGAGACCTTGCGGAATGCAAGGGCCCCTTCCACAAGGTTGGTGTACTCGAATTGCTGGGCTGCTTTCTCATCATGGTGCAGCGACAGGGGTCTGGACCCAGTCTCTTGCCCTATACAACACGTACTACTTTATTTACAGTGTCTACTTGATGCCGGCCGTGCGGCCTCCACCTCGAAGGTGCACACGGCCGCTATATCCTGCAATCATAGCCATATTGATGGCAGGTCGGTTGGTGCGCATTACTGGGTGACACAGTTTCAGCGCGGTGCCAAGAGGTTACGCCCCCCCTAGGGTGAGGCGTACTGCAGCTTGGGACCTGCCTCTGGTCCTGCAGGCATTGAGCAGGGCGCCGTTTGAGCCTATGGATGGGTCGTCCTTGAGCTCTTTATCGATCAAGACTGCCTTTCTGTTAGCAGTTACGACAGCTAAGCGTGTGAGTGAGCTCCACGCACTTTCTATTAGCCCCGCATGCCTTCGGTGGAAGGCTAGCGGCACTGGGGTCACACTTTGGCCAAATGTGTCATTCTTGCCTAAAGGTTCTGCCCCCCGATTATGTTAACCAGGCCATAGAGTTGGCGGCATTCCATCCTCCCCCGTTTACATCCGAGGCGGAGGAAAGGGCCCACTTACTGTGTCCAGTCCGTGCGTTGCAACTGTACATTCAGGCAACACGGGATATTAGACGCTCAGAGCAACTGTTTGTGTGCTACGGCGGAAAGAATAGAGGAGGCGCGCTGTCTAAACAGCGGCTATCCCACTGGGCAGTGGATGCGATTAAGAAGGCTTATGAAGCATCTGGTAAACCTGCCCCCTCCGAGGTCATCTGCCATTCTACCAGGGGCGTTGCCACGTCCTGGGCGGCGATGAGAGGGGTGTCACTGGCGGACGTCTGTGCGGCGGCGTCTTGGACAGCCCCTTGCACGTTCTCGAGGTTCTATCGCCTTGATGTGGCCTCTGGATCCTCACTGACGTCAGCGATCCTGCCACTGGCTGCTACGGCAGTTTAGTAGGTTGGTTCGATTCCTCGTGACACTTCTGGTATGAGTCATCCACTATTGTTTACTGCCTACTGGCAGTCAGTAAGGAATGAAACATAACGCAAGTTACGAATGTAACTATGGTTATGTGAATTCCTGGATGACTGCCAGTAATAACGGTCACTCGGAATCTTTCAGGGCGAGAAGATTCTTAAGAGGCCGGGTGTGGGCTGTCACGTGCTTATATAGCCTACCGGGACGCACGGTCAGCCTACACGTCACATGACTTTGTTTATATTAAGACTCGACCTACGCGGAGCGCGAGAGGTATATTCACTATTGTTTACTGCCTACTGGCAGTCATCCAGGAATTCACATAACCATAGTTACATTCGTAACTTGCGTTTTTATCGTTACAGTTGCTGGATAACCCTTTAGTCTTGTTAGAATAATACTAATAAAACATCATTGTGTTTTACCTGAGAGAGTATTGCACCACATCTTCCTACGTAGTAATGTCAAAGTTGACTCACCAGTCTCCTCTTCCTGTTCATCTTTAATCTGTGGATGTTGTTGTTCCTCCTGGACCAGACTGGATCTCCTCTCCTCATATTCAGATGAAACCTCTTTACACACAGACAGAAGGAGGAGAGAGAAGGTAGCATCAGCAGAGGAACTCAAAGTGCTTTTGTCAACTCAAAGATGACATTTATTCACCTATTTGTTTTGTCAGGATAACCATCGTTTAAAAAAAGAAGTGTCTTGAGTCTCTTCACAACGCCTGGCAGAGCAAGGCGTTGTGAGTAGAGCCTGACATCGGTCTCACCGATGTATCCATAATTTTTGGCACCGATGCCCGACATCGGACATTATTTCACTGATGTGGCCGAAGTTTTTCATTAATGTAACCTACACTTGTGCGCTGTGCCTGTGACTCTGGAGCCTAGGGTGCAGCAGAAAACCCTGCCCTGCGAGTGACTGTCATAAATGGAAGTCCAGCTGTCATTCCGGACCCCTCGCCCTGAGAAAATGTCGTCCGTTTGCAGCCCGGGAAAATATATGAGAGATGTTTGAAAAGATCACATATTTGAATAAACAACCGTTTTCTGCCTGAACTTTTACATGGATGTGAAACTAGAGGACAATATCTCACTCCACGTCTTTGGAATTATGTATTGGGTGAGTACGAACAGAGCGTGGAGCACATTTATGCCGCCGATGTCTCCTTGCTCACTGGGAGCGGAGGCATCCGATCTATGGCTGTGTTTACAGGGATATATGTAATTTATAACTACTGGTAAATGTAGTTCAGTTCAGCTAGCTTAATGCTACTTGTAGCTAAGCTGGTGTTGTTCAGAGTCTACTAACCTGCAGTGTGTAGATCGATGTCCATATCAAAATCAATGTCCAGCCGTTTGTTTTGTGTCTCCAGCAGAGTTTCTAGTGTCTCCATCTCTCTCTGGAAGAGGTTGACCATGAACTCTCCCACCGCGCTGAGGCGCTCCAACACAAACACTCTGACGCTAAGCTCCACACTACAAACATCAGCAGCGCCACGCTGCTGTTTGTCCACAACAAACAATATCTCCTCTCCCACCGACGCTAGCTGTTCATTTATCTTCAGCCGTACAGACTCCATTTGACGCTTTTGACCTCCTTTGGGAGACATTTCCACCACGCTTTCTGTTCCTACTGTAATATAGAATGTGTAATAAACGCACAAACATCAACAATTCCCGAGAGGCACGACAACATGTTTGTTCAACAACATTACCGTGGAAAACTGGCGTAGCCACGTCATGCAAACAAGTACTTCTGACCGGGTCAAAGTTTTCACGCATGCGCAATAAAGAATCCAGGCACTGATGCCTTAATGCATTTCGCCCCCTGGTGGTGGAGGTGTGTAACTGTCAAAGATAGATAGATATATAGATATATATATATTAAGGCTGTCAAAGTTAACGCGTTAATCGTGCGTTAACTCAAAGTCATTTTAACGGCGTTAATTTAATTAACGCGCGATTAACGCACGGTGAAGTTTGACAGAATAGTTGAGAGACGCATTCATGTGAATGCAGGCAGTCAGTGAGCCCCGCCTCTCTCCCCACTCTCTCTCCCAGTGACTCGTCCGTCAGCCTGTGCAGGACCGGTGCGCAGATAGAGTGTAGCCTACCAGTGTGGGCTGGGCAGTTGAGCTGTGAGCACTCGAGTCGTCGCGTTCGTTGGGCTTGTTATTAATTAATTTGCTCCACAACGTGTTAGATCAGAAGCTCTTTGAATTGGGCATTGGGCAAAAGCAAAACTCTGGCAGTTTTGGTTGACAAACATAGTCAGTTGTGATAGCGTGATGCTACACAGACCATGCTAATGCTAAAGCTAATGTTGACAGCCTGACTGTGCGTGCGTGCTTACAGGAGAGAGAGCTCTCGCCTGGTGTGTGTGTGTGTGTGTGTGTGTGTGTGTGTGTGTGTGTGTGTGTGAGACTGTGTTGAGTTGAGTTTATGATTTTGTTTCCCTCTTCCATGGCATTTGCAATAAAGCAAGCATTCTCCCATGTTGATAAGAGTATTTAAAACTTGAAAAGCAGTGGTTCTGATTGAACCAGTGGTCCCTGAGGGGGTTCCAGGTGGTCCCCAGCTAAATGATGGAGAGTTGGTAACCAAATGGAAGGCTAAATGTCATCAAATGGTGGTCTGTGGCTCAAATGCAGAATACATAATGGACCTTGATATGAAAAATCTTGAAAACCACTGATTTAAGGTATATTTAGAATGGATACAAAATATGCGATTAATTTGCGATTAATCGGCGATTAACTATGGGCAATCATGCGATTAATCGCGATTAAATATTTTAATCGACTGACAGGCCTAATATATATAGATAGATAGATAGATAGATAGATAGATAGATAGATAGATAGATAGATAGATGAATCCATGATGCATTGATAATAAAAGGAAAAAGTACTTTGTAATTTCACTAATTTGTCATTAAAAGGAATACTTGATTGATTGATTGATTGAAGAATTTATTAACAGTTTGCAGAATTACAGTACATTTCAAGCTTAAACTCAATACAAAGGCTGTTAACTGTGAGTGGACGACCCAATTAAGCATTAGGCCTACACTTGTTTCCAATAGGGTCCACCATGTTCAAATCATCAAAACATTTAGAGACGTACAAATAGACACTTTTATAGACAGAACAGGAATTCATCATAAAGGAGGTAAAAAGGGAAAAGAAATATATACAGTGAGGGGGAAAAAGAGGGGGGGAGCACTTGAGCATACGTACGCTACTTTGTCCACCACCGATAACTGGACACCAATATCAGGGAGTCTAAATTATTATCTATGTATTAGTACTAATTACCTAGTAATTATTACTGGTGGTTCATCAGCTGGTGGTTCATGAGCTATGCCTGATTTTCAATCGAGTGCTACAGTGCCACCCTTTGTCCAATGGTTGTGGGCTTTGTGTCTAAGCAGGGTGACATAGCCCTCTAACATATTGCCACATTTCGTGAAAAACAACTGCATGGTTTGGCCTGGAGCGCTGACATGAGAAAATATGTATAATTAAAAATAGTGGGTGATCTAATGCTGCATTCACATGGAATCAGGCAAGCGGTAGACGGCAAACGGCAAAACCTGCTGGACGGCACGGTAAAAAGATTAAATATTTTAACATTGATGCCGTCTGCCACTACCGTCGCCGGATCTGGCTGCCAGGCTGCCGTGCCGTCCTGTTCCGTTTACCGTCCTGCTCCCGTCCACTAAAATGACTTCCAGTTTGCCATCTACTGCTTGCCTGATTCCATGTGAATGTAGCATTAGCCAGGGTCAGAGGTCAAAAGTCAGAACACAAAAGTTGTTTGACATCAGGAGACGCATATGTCTATCGAAGTTTTATTGTTGGCTCGGTCAAACGGTTCATGAGCTATGCCTGTTCAAAGTTTGCATTTTCGATTGAGTGCTATAGCGCCACCCTTTGGCCAATGGCCGTGGGCTTTGCGTTCTCACCGTTTGGCATACCATATTGCCAAGTTTAACAAAACCTGACTGCACGGTTAAGCCAGAAATGCAATTTTGTTTTTAAGGGGCCAGGCACTTTGGGCGCGGCCCCTTAAAGACAGACAACTACAATAACTGGAGACACCCCCAAAAAATCATGTTTGAACTAGGGACCCCCCCAGAAATAATATATATATATTTAAAATGCCCCCCCCCCCCCCCCCCCCCCGCCCCCACCCCGCCAAGCAGTAGGATTTGAGTCATTACATTTTGTTTGACACTGTTCCATATTGTGAAAATTAATTTCTAATCCTTTCTTAGATAGGTGACAATTTGGCCAATTTTGAATATTGTATATTTTCTGTAAAATGTTATTTTATTTAATTAATAAAGGTCTCATAATATAATTTTCTTGTTTTTAGCATTTCTTTTCGAGGTTACAAAAATACCAGATACTTGTGTTAGCAGAGCTGCCATTACAGCGATAAGGAAGAGTCAGGAAGAGTCTAGATAGCCTGGAGCTAGTCGGACTAAACAAACATAACGGAGGAAAAGAATGAGGACTCAGCACTTACATTCAGCTCGTGACCATAGTGCATAAAATATACATCAGAGGTAATTACCTCATTTTGATAATGTCATGTAATTGCATGACATTATCAAAATGATTATTATCTTCTATATGATATCTTCTCCGCATGAAAATGTGTGAAATTAAATAGTATTTTTGTTCTTTCTTTCTTCTTTCTTTCTTTCTTTCTTTCCTTCTTTCTTTCTTTCTTTTCAGGCTGGCATTGTGAGAGAAAGTCAACCGGACAAGTTGGTCATGGCATCGGAGCCAGAAGCAGCCCTCATCTGGTGTAGGCAGCTGCCCTCAGATGGTTTTGTTGATGACAACACGACAAGTAGTACCCTACTACTGGAACAACCTGGAACACAATACATTGTTGTCTGTTTTGGAGGTATGTTGTGCTATATTTTATTCATGCAGACTTATTCAATGACTCATATATACTGTGTGTGTGTGTGTGTGTGTGTGTGTGTGTGTGTGTGTGTGTGTGTGTGTGTGTGTATGTGTGTGTGTGTGTGTGTGTGTGTGTGTGTGTGTGTGTGTGTGTGTGTGTGTGTGTGTGTGTGCATGCGAGCTGTACACATTCACTGTATTTACAGTATACTGCTAAATCCTTATCTTTAAATGTATGCAACGTCACTACATTTTTACTCTGTTTCATATTTGAATGCCTAACATTGTTGTCTTGCAGATGGTACCATTGACATCACGGTATATGAAGTATGTGTTGGAGGAGTCACAAGGCCTCTGCTAATGGTATGGGAGAGGAGCAGGTTGCAAAAAACTTTAAAAGTTGCCTAAAGGAAATATTCTCTTGTGATCTCTGGAATGAGTATGAACGTTGGTATGTAAAGTATGAAAGTAGAGCTCTAAAGAAACTCAACATGATCGATGACTTCTTAGTCTTTAAGGATGTGGATGATGATATAGAGATCCGCTGTCCTTACAACTTAGCTTACCTAGCTCATAAGAAGCAACCAATAGAGAAGTACTTCAAGAATGTGCAAGGTGTCAGCTGGGGCGATGGGGTGATCACAATCTCAAGAGCAAAGATGAGATATTTCTTCAATGAAAGTCTGAGTGGCATCACTAAAGGTCTCAAAGAAATCTTTAAAAAGGATCTCAGCATTGACTACCTCTTGTTAGTGGGGAATTTTGCCTCAAGTGAGATTCTACGCAAACACATTACAGAGCAGTTTGGTGCTCAGTGCAAAGTTATTTGCCCATGGTTGCCCCAGCAGGCTGTTTTGAAGGGAGCTGCCATGCTTGGAAGAACCCCTGACTCCCTGAGGTAATAGCAGCACGACAAAGTGTTGCCACCAAAATGTGGAAGGCCCTACCAACAGTCATTTGCCACCAATATGTGGAACGCCCTACCAACAGTCTTTTGCCACCAAAATGTGGAATGCCCTACCAACAGCCTTTTGCCACCAAAATGTGGAACGCCATACCGATACCAACCAGCAGCTACCAACAGTCATTAAGACATGCAAATCCCTTGACTCCTTCAAAACCGCTCTCAAAGGGCACCTACGGACGACTGCAATTTGAAACTGGCCCCGGTAAAATCTGAATCCCCAACCCACCCCCTTTTCCCCTCACTGTATGCCTTTTTTCCCTTTTTACCTCCATTATGATTATTTCCTGTTTTTTGCTATATAGAAGTGTATATTTTACGTCTCTAAATGTTATGATGAATTGAAAATGGTGGGCAATATTACAAGTGTAATGCTTTATGGTGTCGTCCACAATTAACAGTTTTTGTTTTTGAGTTGTGCTTGAAATGTACTGTAATTCTGCAAACTTTTAATAAATACTTCAATCAAGTCTTTGAGTTGTAATGCTATTCATTGCTCATTTAGTGAGAAGTGGAGAGGTTAGTGAATTCCCATCAGCATATGTGATAAAGGCTCTCATCGAGTCGACCTGCAGGGTCTAAACCCCCCTCGGTTAATAATGAAATGCATTTTTAATAAATTGCATTTTTATAGCGCTTGTCCAAGTGTTCAAAGCGCTTAACAATGGTTCATTAATGTATACATTGGGAGGTGAAACGGCGAACAGTCGGCGCCAGCGTCCTCACTTCCCACAGTCACACACCAATGGTGGCAAGCTCACACCGACCGACTCATTGGAGGCCATGTAGGGTTCAGTGTCTTGCCCGCAAGGACACTTCCACATGTGGACAGGAGGAGCCGAGGAACCGCCGATCGAGGGATCATTGGACGACCTGCTCTACCTCCTTAGCCACAGCCGCCCTTTCGCCCGCCATTTCGACGGTTAGACTTTCTCGGAGTGGCGGGTGTTTGAAATGGGGGGTTTTCGAAGGGGGGTGCTTCAGAATGGCGATCTGGTTAAAAGTGACAATTTAATTATTTTCAGAAAAATAACGCTGCTTACCCTTTTCTGCACATTGTATCCAAAAAGTGAAGGTCCGTTAATGGTCTAAACTAATTTGAACTTAGGAACGGCAAAGAAAATCCAAGTTTAAACGTTTGGAAGCCGCTTCCATTTTTTTCCAAGGAAAATGCTTTAGCGCCTCCCCTGGTCGAATTCTCCAACTGACTCCAGGTCAGTCGACATGCACACCACAAGCACAACACAACTAACTTGGGGAAAAAAATGGAAGCGGCAAGCTATGTAAACCCCATGATGTAAACGCTCGTTTAACCGTTTAAACTTGGATTTTCTTTGCCGTTTCTCAGTTCAAATTAGTTTAGACCATTAACCTTCACTTTTTGGATACAATGTGCAGAAAAGGGTAAGCAGCGTTATTTTTCTGAACCGCAGTGGGAGGGGACGTGACTGGAGGCTGGAGTCTGTGGGTGAAGTTATGTGGCTGCCGTCCGACCAACACAAGCAACGTGCAGCGTGGAGAAAGTTACAAAGCACACCATTTGCTCCAAGGTAAGTTGTTTGTTGTTTATTAGACGATTGATTTAACCATTGTTTAGTAAAAGTTGACGTTAATAGTATGATTTAGTAGCAGGGAGGGTGAATGAGTGACCGCCGCGTCCTCCTCCTCCAGAAAGTAAACATTGACATGTGTGTGTGCGCACCCACGGGAAAAGGAATAAAAAGAAAATGCCCCAAACGTTCTGGGTACTTATGAAGCACTGCTGCAGGACGCCCAACAGCAACGTTTCACTATGGTGTTATTATAGTATGAATGTTGGTGATTGGAATGCTTCTATTCCTTCTTGGAAAAATGCCGACATAACACGGTCCTCAATGGAGGCTCGCTGATAGTAGGGATTGTTCGTCCTGCTTAACAACGATATCGATGCAGGTGCGCGAGCGGGCGGGGCTTACCGCAAAGTCTATTGGCTAACATTGGCTTTCAAAGTTTGCAGGATTTGCCCGTTTTGAAAAAAAAGCCTCAAATCATGAGCGCAGCGTGCAATTCACGTGAAATCTTTCTCAGACTATCCTACTAGGCTGAGGAATATATCCCACCCTTTTCACATTGGCCTGTTATAGCGCCACCAACAGGTGAATTTTTGCAAAATACATTTTTGTAACAAAATGCCTGAAATCATCCAATTGCCATCCAAGGCGTGAGAAGAAATGGCACCCTTTTCACATTGGCCTATTATAGCGCCACCAGTAGGCCACAACCTGACCTGCCCTGGTGGAGACTTGTGCCCCGAGGGGCACTTTATCTAGTTCATTATGCTAATTACTCAATTTCTGACTAAACGGTGTGACGTATCACTCGGCATACGGCAGAAATGGATTCAGCACATCAAAATCATATAGAAACAACACATTAAGTAACTTTCCTCAAAAATGCAATCAGGGTTTCTTTTTTTCTTCCATTTGGGAACCAGTGTATACTCTATGAGGAGCTGTCTGCAGTAATGACCTTTCTGTCTTGATGAAAAATAACCAAATTAATACCACGATGTATTTAAAATGGTGCACGAGTTAACTATTTAGAGGAGGGCCGCCTAAACAACATCTTTATGCACGGTGGATCACCGTATTGGTTGCAGGACCCCAGTAGTTTAATTCATAGATGAGTCATAATCATCAATTCTCAAGCATTTTTATAATTGAAAGTTCTCTGACATAGAGAGAAAAATCAATTCAGTCAGACAACTCAAGAAGGATGTAATATATATGTATTGAATATAGATGAGCAATACAGTATATTTATTATGGTTTGGCGATGTATTGGATCTGCTTTTAGGTACTTAGATCAAGCGCATCAGTCCCGACCATAGGGACTCCGAATCCCCCGTACCTAAACAGTAGATCCAAAACGACAGGTGGTAGCTGGGGTGGAGGTGGGTGCGCAGCAGGTTTGTATACAGCGACGTGCTGATACAGCAGCAGCAAGCAAGGTTGTATACTGCAGCGCGCAGGTATACGGTAGCAGCTGCGAGCAAGCAAGCAGGAGGAGGAATGCAAACCTCTGGTTAAAGTAGCCGGTATGAAGATGGAGTGAGTGTGTGATTGGCTGAGTGAATCATGTGAATGGGAGCGTGATGCTGAGGCGGTACTGAGGTTCCCTGACTGAACTAGCTCTGCGCATGTCTACGACAGGCGCAAATGCTCATTTCAGTCAGACAACTCAAGAAGGATGTAATATATATTTATTGAATATAGATGAGCAATACAGTATATTTATTATGGTTTGGCGATGTATTGGATCTGCTTTTAGGTACTTAGATCAAGCGCATCAGTCCCGACCATAGGGACTCCGAATCCCCCAAACACAGCGCAAAACATCCGAATCCCCCAAAAAGCAGATCATCCAACACCAACCTTAAGCTATACATGTGTACAACAGAGCACCTGTTGTTTCCTGAAACAGGAAGACCATACCGATATCCATTCCACGCAGAGACAGAAAAAATAAAAAGTGTGGGCTTGGATCAGACATAGGTCATGCTAACATTATGTGATGACTAGGTCAATGTGTTCAACAGAGCGCCTGTTGATCCCTGAAATTCAGGGATCAACAGGTGTCCTGGTTGCCACTGCACAGACAACCAGGATCGAAAGGGACATTCTATCATTATAATTAATCTGAAATCTGAAATCAGTACCCAGTAGCCTACCACCTGGAGCTGCGAGTTAGCGAGCCTTGCAGAAAGCGCAGCGCATATAAGCATGATCATAAAGGCAGCAGCCGTAAACTATGCCGCCTGGCACAGTGCATATAAGCATGATCATAAAGGCAGCAGCAGTAAACTATGCCGCCTGGCACAGCGCATATAAGCATGATCATAAAGCGGCAGCGGTAAACTATGCCGCCTGGCACAGTGCATATAAGCATGATCATAAAGCAGCAGCTGTAAACTATGCCGCCTGGCACAGTGCATATAAGCATGATCATAAAGCGCAGCAGTAAACTATGCCGCCTGGCACAGCGCATATAAGCATGATCATAAAGCAGCAGCTGTAAACTATGCCGCCTGGCACAGTGCATATAAGCATGATCATAAAGCGGCAGCAGTAACTATGCCGCCTGGCACAGTGCATATAAGCATGATCATAAAGCGGCAGCGGTAAACTATGCCGCCTGGCACAGCGCATATAAGCATGATAATAAAGCGGCAGCAGTAACTATGCCGCCTGGCACAGTGCATATAAGCATGATCATAAAGCGGCAGCAGTAACTATACCGCCTGGCACAGTGCATATAAGCATGATCATAAAGCGGCAGCAGTAAACTATGCCGCCTGGCACAGTGCATATAAGCATGATCATAAAGCGGCAGCAGTAACTATGCCGCCTGGCACAGTGCATATAAGCATGATCATAAAGCGGCAGCAGTAACTATGCCGCCTGGCACAGTGCATATAAGCATGATCATAAAGCGGCAGCAGTAACTATGCCGCCTGGCACAGTGCATATAAGCATGATCATAAAGCGGCAGCAGTAACTATGCCGCCTGGCACAGTGCATATAAGCATGATCATAAAGCGGCAGCAGTAACTATGCCGCCTGGCACAGTGCATATAAGCATGATCATAAAGCGGCAGCAGTAAACTATGCCGCCTGGCACAGTGCATATAAGCATGATCATAAAGCGGCAGCAGTAACTATGCCGCCTGGCACAGTGCATATAAGCATGATCATAAAGCGGCAGCAGTAACTGCCGCCTGGCACAGTGCATATAAGCATGATCATAAAGCGGCAGCAGTAACTATGCCGCCTGGCACAGTGCATATAAGCATGATCATAAAGTGGCAGCATTAACTATGCCGCCTGGCACAGTGCATATAGCATGATCATAAAGGCGGCAGCAAGTAAACTATGCTACCTGGCGCAGTGCATATAGGCATGATCATAAAAGCGGCAGCAAGTAAACTATGCTACCTGGCACAGCGCATATAGCAAGCATGCAGAAGCAGTTTAAGAGTATTTATAATACCCTGCAGCATAGGGAACTAAATAATGAATGTAGCATGTGTGTAGCATTTGGAACTTTTGGTGCTGCTGTGGTAGCTGCGCCGATCCTGAAGAGTGTGACGTGTAGCGATCAGGAGGCAGCCCACGGCCTTGACACAGAAGATGCAGCTTTTGCAGAACCAAGGACCGGATATGGCTTCCCGGAATCCATCATGAACAGGGGCTCATGACATTTGCGGATGGACAGCATGGCAGAAAGCGAGGCATGGAAGAGAAAGGACAAAGACCAGTTTTAGTTGCTGTCACAGATATACCTTAATGAAATTAGTTGTTTTGAGTGATTTTATGGTGGGCATCCAAGCAAAGTCAGAAGTGGAAATATCATGCATAGGATACACCACATCTTAGAAACCCATAGAAGGAAGTGAGACATCTGATTGTATGAGATCTATGTAAGGTAATACTGAAACCCTTGGAGTTTGAGAACCAGTTGAAATGTATTGAAAGAGTAATAGGAAAGCATTTCTTCATCCCTGCACTTTTTCTTTTTCAAATATAGGATTGCCAGTAGATTACTCACTGAATGATCTGGAGTAAAGCTGAACATCAGCTATAATGCCTTTGAGATTAAAACAGTTAACTAAAGCACTACAAAAAATAGGATACACAGAAAGCAACTTGGAAAGATGAATAGGACCCTGCAGAGTCATAGGTTTTAAGCAGATTTGGCTGAAGCTTGCAGCTGTTTAAGAGAAGGCAGGAATAGTTTAGCATGGTTTGATTGAAAGTTACCAGGCTACTTCGAACCCATCAGCATGGCCTCTGGGCTAGAACATGAAATTAAACAGGACAAGCATCTCTACGTTGACAAACCTGGAATTAAAAACAGGTCTTAGAATGAAATAATCCATAACACAGGTCCAAATTATACCACTGAGTAGCCTGTTGATAGATGGAACAGAGGAGCGTCCTTATTGATGGGTGATTGCAGATTCATTCATTATGACTGATCTGTTTCCCATTCCAGGTTTTATCCGACCAAAAGCAAGCCACCGCTGCTTATAAGGTAGCTCCAATAGCACAGAAGACTTACATCTGCCGGCAAATATTAAATTCAGCCATTTATCTGCAACCCATCTCCCTTCGTACTCTTCCCCCAAACCGTAAAAGGAGCTGCGTCCATGTCAACACTAATGTTACAGATGTTTCGGCCGAAACACTACTTAAGTGGCTGAGCGACTGCATGTGAATATGGAATTGAGAACTAAGAGAACAAATGCAGCCTAGGTGAAAATGCAGATTGATTAACTGATGACCTGCCTCATGGTTTCGGTAGCAGCAAATCCACGAATACCGCCAATGTGAGCCTATCCGGTAATGGCCGCAGCTGCGATGAAGACTGTATGCAGCAACCCACAGGAAGGACCTTCCCAGCACCCAAGGTTCATCCCATCAGTATGATCACCATAAAGGCCTGTCGCTCAGGAAATGGAAAACAGAAGCAGTATGAGGTCAGGCTATGAATGAATATCACTTTAAAATGACATGGATATAGCTAAAGTTGACGTTAAAAGCAAGTTAGCTTCAGTCATAGTGTAGTATCATCTAAGCCGTAACGCTGATAGAATTAAAATCATCATCATTTAGCAGCAGTGTTAGCAACGCGGTAACACCATACCTCTTTTCCTGGGCTGAGCATAGGAGAAACACCACACCTGTTTCTGGGCTAAGCATAGCAGAAATGTTAGCAATGAGCCAATTCCTGTCTTAAAAGACGTTTATTTTAATGTTAAACACTTCCCTGGCGCGCCATATGCACTTACCTGAAAAACAGAGCCATAGAGTAAGACGGTAAGAATGGCGCGGCTCTTCTTCTACAAATGGGTAGAAGGACCGAAGTAGGCAGAAATGCATGGACCCATGCAACAGCCCAGCTGTAGTGATCTTAAATCCCTATATGTTAGATTGTTTGTAGTAACCATACGACAAACACATTAGAGACTTTAGTCATCACTGAATAATACTTTTAAAAACAGTTGTCATGTTGCACACGTGCCTAAAAATAGCTCTTATTTGCGCCGCTGAAACCTCGTTGAAAACAATGTATTCAAACTCTGCTTGTCCGCCTTTCAGACTGCATGAACAGTGCTCGGTTTCTACCCCCTCATCGTAACTCTTCTATTAGATGGCTCTGCTGTAACCTATGCCACCATTTCTCCAAGCATACTTGCATAGGCGGCCCAGCGCGTTAAGTCCGGGGGTGCTTGAGGCTGAAGCACCCACTGACACAATGGACGCGTTCAGAAATAGTGCACTGAGCAATGCAAACAAATGGACGAGTCCGCACTGGGGGCAGGGCAGGGGGGGGGGCACCCACTGTCGTTATAAGAACTTTAGCGCCCGCATAGGCCTATATCCCGTGCGTCCGTACCATAGACTCTCCAATTATGAGCATGAGCATATATATATTTTTTATCTGATTATCTGATTCATTGAAAAGAAGGACCCCAACGTAACCAAGCCAAAGTGCTTTCCTGGGCATTTTTTAAATCCTCTAGCTGCAGACCACTTATATTGAACTGCGCTTTGACAACTGGTAATAGTTTGCAATAGATCTTCCTGATCATTAATCCCCTATCAATTAGCCTCCTAAAGACCTCATAATACTAATGAAAAATATTGTTGTGATTCCTGAATGTGCAAGCATCCACCTTATAGCCAGGTAAATCCTTTACTTTAAACAGCAGGATCAATTTGTTTATATAGTTAGCATGAATCATTTGGCATTATATTGATTCCTCCAGCCAAAGATATCCAGCATGGCTCTGCCCACCCTAGGCCCATGATACGGTACAATTCACACTGAAATATTCTTTGGGACCCAGCAGCCATGTGGGCCTATGCAAACTAGCAACCTCTACTCACAAAAACAATCTTGAATCCTTATGAAACAGTCCAAACAACGTCAATAATTTTAACAACATATTAAACTGAGGGTGCTTCAAATGCACCGCGGGTTTAACAACAACGTTTACCCGGCAAGTGACTTAAATAAAACAAGCCCAAGACGCTTATAATGACCAGACGTGGCAACATGCCTGACAGACGCGATGCGGACATACTCAGAGTAATCTAGTAATAGTGGCGACACTAGTGTTGACTTCCGTGGCAACAATGGAATGCGGAAGTGCTCATTCTATCTCAACGGGATAGTTCCAGCCATAGGAACGATGTTGGAACTGGAGATCAAAGCGTGTCGCCACTCTCCTCCTACTTTACCTCTGGACAAACTAGTCGCAGACTAGTGTATACTTTTAATCCATATTACGTCCACATATTGACTAGTAGGCCTACTACTACGCAGTCAAGACAAGAATGCGCACTAAACGTGACCGCTGTCTGAATGATTAAAAAACATTGGCCTGGATTTACATGTGAAGAACGGCGGAGAAGCAGAGCAACTCGATAGCAGGTAAGGCTGCTTCCTTGACTAGTGTTGTGAGCAGGACAGACCCAACGTGACATTCATTGGCTAACAAATGCGATCTCGGTGTTTGAGGCACAACGATAAAATGGCAACAGAAGAACATTTAAGCAGCAGCTTCAACTTGATCTAGGTTCCGTCGGTGAACAAAGCAGTGCACGTTCTTCCCACCAATTCAAACCCCCTGACTTACCAGGTTTACTTTGCATGGAAAACCGTGAAAGCAATGTCAGCAGCAGTAGAATTGCGCAGCAGGTTTGTATACTGCAGCGCGCAGGTATACGGTAGCAGCAGCGAGCAAGCAAGCAGAAGGAGGAATGCAAACCTCCGGTTAAAGTAGCCGGTATGAAGATGGAGTGAGTGTGTGATTGGCTGAGTGAATCATGTGAATGGGAGCGTGATGCTGAGGCGGTACTGAGGTTCCCTGTCTGAACTTGCTCTGCGCATGTCTACGACAGGCGCAAATGCTCATGTGTAACGTGGTGCACAACAGACACGCTGTTATCTTGTAGATCTGTCCATTTTAAACATGTTAGTAAGGTGTCCCGACAGCGACCATAAGCATCATCACGTTAGATGAAACGGGCGTGTATGTTCTACGCGAGGCAGAACCTACAAGGTGGAAACGCTTGGTAAAGAGGGAGTCCGATGACTGTCAGGTTCATGAGCTATACCTTTTTTATATTCGAATTTTCACTTGAGTGCTAAAGCGCCACCCTTTGGCCAATGGTTTTGGGCCTCACCGTTTAAAGTAGCATAGCCCTCTAGGTCCGTGTATTTTACGGCCATTTCAATTCTAATTTCGTATCTGCAGATACGTATTCAGAATACTGTTTGGTGTTCTGAATACTGTTTAGAAATGGTTCATTAAAAACTTAGAAATAGGTATTTAAAACGAAAATATAACCCGATTCTATATTTCCGTTGGTGTCGTTCGAAACAGAATTAAGAATTAAAAACGAGGACGCACCGCGACCTGTACTGTGTTCTGTGGTTCATTTCTCCGTCCCTCCCTCTCCCTGAAAAGGGGGAGGAGGCGTGGCCACGGCCGTCTTGAGTGACAGGCAGGCTGTGCTGCTGTTACTGCAAGCAGACACAGGCAGCGCTGTTGACGATCGCACCAGGCGATATTATATTTAATTTCTCCTTTATTATATTTATTTAAACATATTAGCGTGCTTTAGATCACATTTTAACACACTGCTGTTATTATATGCCTTTAAGTATTCAATAGTAGACAGGGAAAAAGCTATAACAACCTGATTACCGGGTGTGCCAAACCTTTCTCAGTTGTTTCTAATATGATTGTTGACGTAGAATCTAATTCTGCCTTGTACATTTTTGTATCGCATAGTTAATGAGATCATTTGCATATGAGATACATTAGCTGAAACAAAGATATAATAAATACATGAATGTATAATATGGCAATAAGTTGACATAGTAAATGGTGCATTTATATAGAGTGTGCATTACATTCACCCATTCACACACACATTCATACACCGATGGCAGCGGAAACCATGCAAGGCACCAACCAGCACATCGGGAGCAATTAGGGGTTCAGTGTCTTGCTCAAGGACACTTCGACAGTAACTCTGAGGGAGCCCAGGTTCGAGCTGGCAACCTTGTGATTACCATCCAGGCGACTCCCCAGCAAGTGCCCCCCCAAACAGTGTCCCCCCCAGCCAGTGTTCCCCCAGTGACTCCCCAGCCAGTGTCCCAGTGTCCCCCCCAGTGTCCCTCCAGAAGTAAGTAAGGCAGGCGGGCGGGGGGGCGGGCGTCCCCTCAGTGTTCCCCAGCCAGTGTCCCCCTCTCAACAATTGCATAAATATGATCGCTTTGCCTTTGAGTCTGAATGTTTAAGTCTGAATGTGCATGTTGTTACATATGCATAATATATACTGATTAATAAATCAATAAACATGCTAGATTGTCTTACACTGCAAAATTAGTTTACCTTAAATACACAGGTCACTCTCCTTCACCAATTATCTGCACCTGTCTTCCATCCTGCAATCAAGCACTGCCTCTACAAAAGCCCAGTCTGCCCTTCATTCCACGCCAGAGCTTCACATGTCTACATGTATGGTAAAGTACAGGCCAAGCTTATTGTGTTGTTAAACTGAGTTATAGTGCTAGTTACACTTTTAGCTTTACACAACTTTCCCAGTTTGTTGTTGTTCTCTGAAGACTGACGCTTCCTCTCCTCCTCCTCCCCAGTGCTTGGATTCCCACGCTGAGTTTGGCCAACCTGGAGAGCCACCACCCTTCTACTACTATTCCCACTCCTTCCCCTGTTTGTGAATAAACCTGAACTACCTTTGAACAAACGCCTCCTCTATTGCTGTGCACTTGGGTCACACTTACTAAATATAACAAGCACACCGTGATTATTAGCTCACAAAACATCATGTGTTTATAAAATGATACACATGCAAGTTAATATTGCACAAAGTATTGCACAGAACCATATTTAGGCAAATATCTGCTTTAATGTGTTGTTCATCTACAGAATAATTCATACATTAACAATACATTTAAAGAATGACCTCGTTTGCATAATTGATCTCACCTTAAAACCTCTTCACATAAATATATATTATATTTGATAAAATTAACTATGCGCGATACAAAAATGTACAAGGCAGAATTAGATTATACGTCAAAAATCATATTAAACAACTGAGAAAAGTTTGGCACACCCGGTAATCAGGTTGTTATAGCTTTTGCCCTAGATAGATAGATAGATAGATAGATAGGTAGGTAGTTAGGTAGGTAGATAGATAGATATATAGATAGATAGATAGATAGATTAGCCATTAACAGTTTTAACATGGTATAGTTTTATAGCCTATACGTTTTAGGAGTGCATATACATGCAGATGTCTGTGACAGCCTGTCAGCTGGTCAGTCAATTTGCTCCCAATGCTCCGCTTGTCTACGACAGAAAAACAGGTGTAGTGGACAAAGCCTACACCTGACCTGATATTAAAACATTTTCATTCATGCTGGAATGATAAATGTCGAAAGTTTTAGTGATTCCATCGTATGCCAAATGTGCCGAATGCCGAGCCAGCGCAAGTGAGGACTTGGGAGATCTCACAGTAACCCAGCCAGCCCACCACCACCATCACTCCCCGAACCCACCTCACCCCTGCAGCCCACTTTGACAGGCTGGAATGGCTTAGGGTTGACGACAGAGTATGGCTACAGCATCTTGCAATGGGTCTGGTCCACACGATTCGATCCCCCACCCATGCAGTCACCCACCCCTTTTTCCCCTCACTGTATATTTTTTCACTGTGTTTCCCCCCCCCCCCCTTTTTGATGATTTCCTGTTTTTGGCTATATAGAAGTGTATAGGCTATTTGTACGAAATGTTATGATGAATTGAACATGCAAGATTCTGAAACAATTGAATATGTTTGTTGTGAACTGAAAGCGTACCACTGTGTTTATTAGCAAACTGTAAAAGTACCAAAACAAGGCAGGGAGTGCAGGGGGTTATAACTGCCGTTATAAGAACTATTCGTGCCTGGGAGGAAATAAGGGAAATTGTCTTATACATCTTTGCAGTTGTTCATAATGGCTTAATTTTCTGGCGTACCAGATTGATTTCAGCCGTCACATATTAAATGTGACATGTACAACGCTAAGACCGAAATTACACGAGGTTCAGCTGCTTACATTCATAAATTCCGTGCCGACGACCCGACGTGAGCATACGCTACATTGTCTGTCTGTCTGTCTGTCTGTCTGTATATATATCCCTCCATGACTCCATCTCTCCATCTACCCAACAAATCACTTTCCATTGGGGTCCAACTTTGTAGTTGTATCATAGCCTACTGCAAACAGTGACTAATAAGACCCAGTTTATGTGTACAGTACAGTACAGTACAGTACAGTACAGTACAGTACAGTACAGTACAGTACAGTACAGTACAGTACAGTATTGCCAGGTGTTGTTATTTCCGAGGCTTTACCTTACCTCTATTCATTACTACTTCAATGACTTCCATAGCTTGGTTGGCATGATGAGAATTGGCCCAAAGGCGTTAAAAAACATTATAGTGACCCACCTCTATAAACATTCAATTGAATTACAAACAATGACACAGATGACGATGATGAGGCACTTATAGTCTTATCAGAGCCGGATTTACCTTGCTGAGGGCCCCCGGGCTGGAGCAAATTTGAGGGCCCCCCTTGCGGCGCGTGGCGGTGCTGCGCGTCCTGGGCTAATTGGGCTATGTTGTTTTCATTTTGGGGTACCCAGGCCCCTAAAAAGAGAGGCAGGCAGGCAGGCAGAAGCTCTCAATGGTTTAACCATAATACAACTAAATACTATAACTATACACACATTTCACTTGAATTGGATTTCAATACTTTACAATCTTATAATAAAAATAATAAAAAAATAAAAAATAATAAGTCCGGCTCTGAGTCTTATGTTATTGAATCCATCTCTCTCTCTCCATCCATTCATCCATATCTTTCTATCTAGAAAAATACGAGGTATGCCTATACCTTAGCATAATTAGAAAGACTGTTTTTATTATAAATGTTATTATCGATCTACCTATCTATTGAATACTTTATTGATAGGTTCAATTCGATATGAGGATGTTTAATCAGTGCGTTTCCATTGGGGTTCAATCATCCAGAAGATAAATGGGGTCATCATCCCTATGTTCCCCAGGTTCTATGTCCCCCAGGTTCATATAATAACAGCAGTGCGTTAAAGTGTGATCTAAAAGCACGCTAATATATTTAAATTATTGTTTAAATAAATATAATAAAGGATAAATTAAATATAATATCGCCTGGTGCGATCGTCAACAGCTCTGCCTGTGTCTGCTTGCAGTAACAGCAGCACAGCCTGCCTGTCACTCAAGACGGCCGTGGCCATGCCTCCGCCCCCTTTTCAGAGAGAGGGAGGGACGGAGAAATTAATTAATATATATTTTCGTTTTAAATACCTATTTCTAAGTTTTTAATGAACCATTTCTAAACAGTATTCAGAAAACGAACCGTATTCTATGTTTTAATTTACCATTTCTATATTTGACAAACAGTATTCAGAACACCAAACCGTATTCTGAATACGTATCTGCAGATACGAAATTAGAATTGAAATGGCCGTAAAATACACGAACCCCTCTACCATATTGCCAAGTTTTGCAAAAAACGACTGCACAGTTAAGCCAGAACTGCAAGTTTTGGCAGCCTCAGCCGATCTGCGTTTCTGTACGAACAATAAGGGATCTTTTCGGACTTGACCCCAAATAATTATAACAATAATAATAACACATAATAATAATGGATGCAATTCAAATAATAATAATAATACCTTGAGTATAGGTAGTAGCCTACAGGTTAAAGAAAAAAATAAAATAAAAATGAGAAAAACTGTAGCAGTTGTAGGCAGTTTGCAGAATATGAAAGAACCTTCATTCTAACGGACGCAAAATAGTTATTTATTTAGTCACAAGCTCTTGTTGGTACTTTTACCATTGGTTCAATATTTATAAAACACAGACACATTTAAACACTTTCACTTTCCAAATCCTGAAAAAAAAGAAAACAGAAAGAAACAAATGTAAAAGCTCACAATGTGCAGGAAAAATGTGTTAACATAGCATCACACTTGGTTTATGAATCTACACGCTGACAATGAACATGCTAGTATGTGTGGGATACACCCACAACAAATGTGACAAATCTCTGCCAATGCCAAACCTTCTGTTGCCATTGAATTGTTTTGAGTTTCCAAACGTATAAAGGTATAACGTCTGACACATCCAACGGTATAATTAAACAGTGTTACCATAGAGAAATAATCTACCAAAGACAAAAACTTTCTCTGCCATGTTTATATAGGTTTTACATACAAAAAGATAACAAGAAACTAAATTGTGGTGGTCTTTAAATTCGGATGGTGACAAATAATAACAATAAACTAAAAATAATTGGGCCAAACAAATTAGAAGAAAAAAAAGGGGAGGGTAACACTTTGAGTTTTTTCTTATTTCTAATTATTTGTCCGGACCAACATTTGTTGTCATTGTCATGATTTGTCACAATCTGAGTTGACTTTATCCAAGGCTTAAAAGGTCTTTAAATAAATACGTTTTGATATGTCTATGGGGAAATTAATGGGAACTTATCTTCTGGTGCCCTCTTCGTTCTGAAAGGGGCGGGACTGTGACGCTCTATTGTCAGATTATGTGATTCCACTGCTTTAGTATCTATCGGTCATTGTCATCCTGGAATAGAATGAATGATCTTATATCATGTGTCAACTCAAATGGGTTCATGGGGAAAATGTGCATTTATTACTATTACAACTAACCACTTCTTCCCTGTATGATTCCTCCTCATTATCCTCAGATGTGCATTTTGACCCATGCATTTGGCACTAAATGCAACTAAAGGGTTTCCTCCCTGTATGAGTCCTCATGTGTCTATGGGCTTTCCCCTTTCATGAGTCCTTGTGTGTGATTTTAGAGTAGCACTCCTAGCAAAGGCTTTACCACACATGTTACAAGTAAAGGGCTTTTCCCCTGTATGAGTCCTCATGTGTGTTTTTAGATTAACACCCTGAGCAAAGCCTTTACCACACACGTTACAAGTAAAGGGCTTTTCCCCTGTATGAGTCCTCATGTGTAATTTTAGATTACCGATGTGAAGACAGCCTGTACCACACACGTTACAAGTAAAGGGCTTTTCCCCTGTATGAGTCATCATGTGTGTTTTTAGATTAACACCCAGAGCAAAGCCTTTACCACACACGTTACAAGCAAAGGGCTTTTCACCTGTATGAGTCATCATGTGTGTTTTTAGATTAACACCCAGAGCAAAGCCTTTACCACACACGTTACAAGCAAAGGGCTTTTCACCTGTATGAGTCCTCATGTGTGTTTTTAGATTATCACCCAGAGCAAAGCCTTTACCACACACGTTACAAGCAAAGGGCTTTTCACCTGTATGAGTCCTCATGTGTGTTTTTAGATGACCACCCAGAGCAAAGCCTTTACCACACACGTTACAAGCAAAGGGCTTTTCACCTGTATGAGTCCTCATGTGTTTTTTTAGATCACCACTCTGAATAAAGCCTTTACCACAAACTGTACAAGTGAAGGGCTTTTCCCCTGTATGAATCCTTGAGTGCTTAGTCAGATTTGCCTTAAGATTAAAACATTTGCCACAGTCTGTACAACTAAAGCGTTTCTTCCCTGTGTGGCTCCTCATGGAGTGAATATGTTTTGATGATTTTAAGTCCTTGAACAGCTTGCTGCTCAAAGACAATCCTTGTCCTTCCACATGTTGTGTCTTGTGTGACTTCAGTGTGTTTAAAGTTGACTGACCTTCACTGGTCTCCTGCCAGTCATCACTGTCTTCAGTGTCAGATTCAGAACAGTGTGAAGAGAGGAGCTGGTTGTCACTAGTTGGTTGTGATGTTCCACAGTCCTCTACATCAGCTTGTGTTTTCATGTGTTCGGTTGAGGTGCCGGCTACAGGCTCTGTCTCTCTGTTTTCATCATCATGATCATCTTCACTTTTCACTGCTAGTAATGTCAACGTTGACCCATCAGCCTCCATCGGTCTTTGAAGTAGCTCCTCTTTAATCTGTGGTGGTTGTGGTTCCTCCTGGACCAGACTGGAGCTCCTCTCCGGTTGTTCAGTGAAAACCTCCTCTTTACACACAGGGAGGTGTGGGACGGCTAGAGAAAAGACACAAGGAGAGAAAAACATTTAATGTTTGCATTTTTGGAGGAACATCATCTTCTCCATTTCTAATCAAAGAGTTTTCAGGGCTTGACATTACATTTTTGAGCCATTTCTCATTTGGACAATAACATTTACTTACTTGTCCAAGTAAAGATTTTAGAAGACATCTTTTGTTTGTATTGATTATAATGTTGCATTTAAATAGTTACAAATAAGTAATACGTGTTCAACAGAAGGTTATGACAAAATGACACTACAAGAAAAAAAGAAAAGACAACTGAAACAATTGACACAAACTCAAACTGGTTGTTGGAAGTTTCAACAAACATGTTCCAATAATACAATGAGTGTCATACATATAGTGTGTAGTGGTGACTCCAGGTCTCAATCTTGAATTGATGCATGATTTGTATAAATGCAATAATATCAAAAAATTACATTATACCATTATACCATTTTTACTAGGACTCCCACCCGTGGGTCCTGGGACCCACTGCAGACATAACAACATCACTGTGGTACATTCTGTTTCCTAGACGGGCTCTCTACCCATTCAGCTATGGCTGTCCCTCTCTAAGGAAGGACAATATCAGTCACTAGAACCAGGGATGGGTGTTTTCTGTGTATCTACGATGGTTAAAATGGAGTTTGAAGTTACAATGGGCTTGTCTGATAAAAATGAATATAAAATATCTAAATACTGAATTGAGCAAATTAAAAACTGTCCAGAGTGTTCACAAAAAGCCTGAGTAGACGATAACATTACCCACAATTATTTTGAAAGTGAAATATCCCTTTATGTAAGTAAACACAACCATTGGAAATGTGCGAAAACCACAACCATTGGCCAAAGGGTGGCGCTATAGCACTCAATTGAAAATGCAAACTTTGACCACGCATAGCTCATGCTATGCGTGGTCTGCATGGCTTCTATGGAATCCAAATGACTGAACGTGCATCTGTCCAAGAGCAGGAAGATCCAGCATGAACTGGAGCAGGCCGAGGAGCGCGCCGACATGGCTGAAGCCCAGGTCAACAAGATGAGAGCTAAAAGCCACCATGCCGCCGTAAGGGCATCGAGCAATAGTCTACTAATGTCACAACATGTTGATTAGCATTGCTTAGATTTAACTAAAGATGAATGTGGAATGTGGTCTAAAAGTATATTACTCTTTTCACAGGGAAAATAAGACTCTGAATAGGTTCTTTAAACTTAAGTAGGTTCTATTCAACTCACCATACAATGTCATAAAATATGATATATTGTTGTATTCAATAAAGGTAGCAAAATAAAAAGGTACGTTGTTGTGTCTTATATTCATTACTTGGTATTGTTGTCAGACACTTGATATATCTGCCGATATTTAATTATAAAAGCATTATTGGTATTGAACCGATTTTCACCGATATTTTCCGTCGGTATTGACTGATATTTCAGCAATGAGATCAATATAAATATAATATCTAATAATGTAATATATCGGTATCGGCCGATTTGACCCTGCTGCATATTATTGGATATCGGATCTCTGTAATTAGAGATGAGTGTGTGTGGGGACAGAGGATCGGGGAGGTGGGGTTCCCAGGCTCGCAGTATAGCCAGCACAATGCAAACGTGCTATTCCTAAACTGCCTTTCGTAGCTCCCCCCGTTCCTCAGCACCCCACCCCTTCCACACACACACGTCACGGCCAGGAGGACACAGGGGTCGACAGCAGTGCTCGGTGTGGCTTTGCTCCGTGGTGGTTTTGCGAGCTGAATCTGGACTATGAATAGGGCTTTAGGCCCCCTGAACCTACAGTCTCCCTGAACGCGTGCGTATGTCACAACAGTTGCCTCGCGGGGCCGTCTTTTGTCCAGTGTCCACTCTGGGTCTGGACACGGCACAATTTTTACATTTGACAGCAGTAGAAGGTCTGCTGCTTGGAATTTTACACCTCTCCCGCTTAGCGGAGAGTGGGGTGTGGTAGAGGACATCTCCCTGAACGCGTGCATATGTCACAACAGTTGCCTCGCGGAGCCGTCTTTTGTCCAGTGTCCACTTTATAAAGTCCATGCACTCCAGTGAATAGCATTTTTATTTAGATTTAGATTTTAGCATTTAGATACCTTTTTTACGTTATTTAATTACTTATTTTTTACACAGAAACATAATGTGTGTCTTTACAATACCTGTAATGTAATAATAATACTAATAATGTAATGTAATAATTATTTAATTAACGGCACTTTTATTCTGAAAGCAACCGGATGTCTTACATTTGCTAGCTCTCAAACAGGAAGTTCTAGATTTGCCAAAAGAACGGAGCCGTGGCCACGTCATGCAAACAAGTACTTCCGACCGGGTGAAAGTTCTTCTTCTTCTTCTTTTTGTAGTTTTACGGCAGTTGGCAACCAAATTATGGTGCATTACCGCCATCTAGTGATCCATCTTCTTGGATCAACCGTACTATGAATCCTTTTCCCTCTATCTCCTCTCCCGATTCCCAACCCATATACCCACACACACTCACTCATTCTCTCACACCCCTTTACCTAAACTATATCCTGTCAAACACTCCTGTTTCCCTTAGGAACTCTAGTAGAATTTTAACATGTCTTCTTTCCCCCATTCTTAAGAGTCCCTCTAATGTAATATCCTGCACCCCTATGTCCCTCATCTGAGACCTCATCGCCTCCCTCTCTGGCCCATAACCTCTGCATTTCAAAAGAACATGATCAACGGTCTCCTGTTCCTGACACTCCTCACATAACCCAGACTGATGTTTCCCTATTAATGCCAATGTATTATTTAGTCCACTGTGCCCTAACCTTAATCTAGTTAAAACTACTTCTTCTCTTCTCTGTCCACTTCCCACTCTTTTAACTTTGACACTCTTTTGAGCATTATATAAATGTCTCCCTTTCACCTCACTATCCCACTGTTCCTGCCACAATAGATTAACTTTCTCCCAAATTATACACTTAACTTCTGCCTTGCTAATGCTTACATTCATTTCTACCTCCCCTTTCTCTAAGGCCTTCTTAGCCAACTTATCTGCTTTCTCATTCCCGATCACCCCTACATGCGCTGGTACCCATAAAAATTTGATCTGACCACCCTTTTGCACCAACTTGGTAATTACCTGTAGAACTTCATACAATAGACCTTGACGGCAACTTGAATAGGATGATCTCAGACTTGCTAGGACTGCTGCCGAATCAGTACAAATTACAACCCTAGCCATTCTTGCTGCTTCCACCCATTTTAATGCCACCAGCACCCCCAACATTTCCACTGTGTACACCCCTAGCCTATCAGTTGTCCTTCTATTGATTCCTATTCCCTTTGATGGAACTGCCACGCCAAACCCCGTCACTCCTGTCTCAGGTTGTTTAGATCCGTCTGTATATATTTGAACAAATTCACTATACTCATTCAGCACGTGCTGGTTAAATACACCAACCAGGTCAGCCTCTCCTCTCTCTTTCCTCTTTATCTCTAGCACAAACCAATCTACCTCTGGCCACACCAACCTCCATGGCGGCACCTCCGGATAGACCACTGTTGGACATATTTTCATGTCAACCACTCCAAACTCTTTTGCTAATTTATTCCCTACCCGACCAAAATGATCCCTCTTACACTTCCCATAGTCCCAGCACTCCTGCAGCACTGCTTTTGTGGGGTGGGAATCCCTATGACCTTGTAGATTAGCCCAATAGTTCAACATTAACTGATTCCGTCTCAGTTCCAAAGGCAATTCCCCCAGTTCTACCTGTAGGGCAGACACTGGTGAAGATTTAAAAGCCCCACTGCACACCCTTAACGCCTGAGCCTGCATGACATCCAACTTTTTTAACTGAGAAACAGCTGCTGATCCATAAACTATACTTCCATATTCTATCACTGACCTAATCATGGCCACATATATTGTTCTCAGTGATGAACAGCTAGCTCCCCAATCCCTCCCCGACAAACATCTCATTACATTAATTACTTTCTTACATTTATCTCCTATTCTCCTGATATGATCTGCCCATGTTAACCAGGAATCAAAAACAACTCCCAGGTATTTAAAAGCTCCAACTCTTTCTAACTCTTTCCCATACATCCTTAGTTTCATCCCCTCCTCAATTCTTTTCCTGGTGAAGAATACAGTCTGTGTTTTTTCCACTGAGAATCTACACCCCCAGTCAAACCCCCACTCAGTCACCTCATCAATTGCTACCTGTACTTTCCCGATTATATGTTTCAAATTTCTACCTCTTTTCCACAAAGCCCCATCATCTGCAAACAGTGACCTCCCTATATCTGCTGGCACCTTTGAGAATACGTCATTAATCATAATAATAAACAGTAATGGACTAATTACACTTCCTTGAGGAGTACCATTCCCTACCAGATACTTATCAGACATATCAGACCCAATTCGCACTTGAATCTTCCTGTCAAACAAGAAACTCTTAATCCAGTTAAAGACCCTACCACCAACTCCCATCTTGTGCAACTTTATTAACAGTCCTTCCTTCCACATCATATCATAAGCTTTTTCTATATCAAAAAACACCACTACTACTGACTCTTTGTTAGCTTGTGCTTTCCTGATCTCATTTTCTAGCCTAACCACTGCATCCATCGTGTTTCTCCCTTTCCTGAATCCACTTTGGCAGCTAGCCAACATTCCTCTCTTCTCAAGTTCATACGTCAATCTGTCTGTTACCATTCTTTCCATTATTTTACATACATTTGATGTCAAAGCTATCGGCCTATAGCTAGAAGGTTTACCTGGGTCCTTACCTGGCTTCCTAATAGGAATCACCACCGCTTCCCTCCAAACACATGGCAACCTACCCTCCTCCCATACTCTATTGTACAGTCCCAACAATTTAGACATTCCCCCTTCCCCTAACTTCTTTAACATTACATAGCTTACCTGATCTTCCCCAGGGGCTGAGGGCTTAGCTCTTTTAATTGCTCTCTCAAGCTCTGCCATAGTGAACCTATCATCCATCGCCTGCCCTTCACCTATCCTCCTAATTAGCACTCCTGGATACTGACTCATATTCACTTCTCTTCTCCTTTTCCCCTCTTCTGACAGGTTTTCAACACTATGCACCTTTGCAAATGCTTTTGCCATTAGCTCAGCCTTATCTCTATCACAGGTTGCCGTTTGCTCCTCTAATGTAATTACTGGGTAGTCCCACTCCCTTTTATCTCCTCCCATCTTCCTTATCATGCCCCACACATCACCCACTGGTGTTGTTCTCCCTATCTCACTGCAGAACTGTCTCCAACTTGCCCTCTTAGCTTGCCTAACCACTCTCCTCACCTTTGCCTGAGCTCTCTTATATTCTATCAGACTACACAGGTTATGATGTCTTTTTAATACTTTGAATGCTTTATTCCGGGCCTTTACTGCCTTGGAACACTCCTCTGTCCACCACGGAACTAATTTTCTGTTTCTCCTCCTATTACTCCTTGGGATAGCTTGACTAGCTGCTGAAATGATTGCTGACGTGACCCTGTTATTTACTGCATCTACATCCCCCACCAACTCAACTGACTCCATTATATCCTCACTAACCCTTTTGAATTTGTCCCACTTAGCCTTACCATACACCCACTTCTGAATCCCATTCCCAGCATTCCCTACCAATCTTCCTCCCACTGAACATAATACTAAATAATGGTCACTGCCTAGTGATGTGCCCGTCAGTACCTCCCACTTGCTTATTCCTGCCAAATTAACTGACACTAGAGTTAGGTCCAATGCTGACTCATTTCCTGTTCTAACATCTATTCTAGTCCCCCTCCCATCATTCAAACATACTAAATCCCTCTCCTCCATTAATTCTTCAATTACCTTGCCATTTGCATCAGTGACCCCCCCCCCCCCCCCCCCCCCCCACAGTGTGTTATGGGCATTAAAATCGCCACACCAGATTATTTTACGCCTGTCTATCCCTTTGATTCTTGCTAACCTATCTAGCTCTAACCTTTTGCATGGGTTGTAATAATTTATTACGACCACCTCTTCCCCCTCCTCCCACACTTCCACCACTATATACTCAAGCTCTGAACCTTTTTCTATCACCCTATACGCAATATCCTGTTTAACAAAAATTGCACATCCTCCACCACATGTCCCCTCAACTTCAGTCCTATCTCTTCTTATCACTACATAACCATATACCACAAACTCTAGAATTGGTTTCAGAAATGTTTCTTGTAGACATACAACATCCGGCTTTTCTTTCAACTCTCTTAAATGGTGTTTGAACTCCTGCCCGTTTGCCACCATGCTCCTAGCATTCCACTGGAGAATTAACATGTGTATGGTGTTTCCTTGCTGGCTCCTGGCTGCTACCTAGACTTCTCATCTTAGATTGTATCTCCTCCCATTTTAGCCCCACCATGTCCAAATGTTCTTCTGCTGCCCTAACTATCACCTGAATATTTGTTGTCTTGGACGTGGATGACATTGTTGAATTTATTGCTGTAGCTACAAAGATAACAAGTTGTTTCTTATCCACCCACACTTTATCTTGGTCTGGTGGCTCTAACCTGGATGATTCCCTATAGGAACAATCCTACCACCTCCCCCCGCTGCCCCTCCTCTCTGTATCTCACTGACGTCCCTCTGGCGAACCACCTTCACTGCATCTGCATATGTCAGTTTATCCAGTACTTTAACCTTCTGTACCTCCACTTCCCTCCTCATTGTAGCACACCCTCCATAAGTGACACTATGCGCGCCCCCACAACTGCAGCACTTTAGTTTAGCTCCGACTGCACACTCCTCATAATCGTGATCCCCTGTACATCGCGGGCACCTCCTCCTTTCTTTACAAAACTTGGCAATGTGCCCAAAAGTTTGACACTTAAAGCACCTCATCGGCTTGGGAACAAACGCTCTCACGTAGAAGCACATGAAGCCCATGAACACCCGATCTGGAATTCTTTCCCCCCCAAACTCCAACAACACAGTTTCACTTGCTATCCTATCTGGTCCCTTCGTCATCCTCTTAATACTTACTATATCTAACCCTCTGGCATCTAGGTTCTCCTTTAGCTCAGGCTCCTCAATATCCAAAGCAACTCCCGTTATTACTCCTTTACACCGTTTAGCACTCTGCTCTCCAACTTGAACCACCCTCACCACTCTATTCTTCCCAACCGTTTTGAGTTGTTTTGCCAGGGCCAACTGGAGCTCATCTGCACATCCTATTAGCAAGTTGCCATCTCGTAACACCCTTACAAACTTTACCTCCCCACATTTTCCTGTCAACTCCTTCAGAAGCTGCATTGGGTTCATTTTTCCCACTCCTCCCTCCTCTGCAAACCTTACTACCAGATTAAGCACTTTCTCAGTTTCCTCTCCCCCACTAGAATCACTCTGCATGTCTTCAGTATCATTACTATTAGAGCTGATTGTCCTAGCTCTCTTATTGCCTTCTTTAGCAAGCCCCTCTTTCCCCCTGCCTTCCACCCCATCACCCCCTCTCCCTCTATCCTTTTCCTTAGCTTCCCCTTTCTTCCCCCCTTTAGCTTTACCCCTCGTCATCTTTATTCACTAAATGTAAAGAATAGAAAAGAAAGGTAGAGAAAGAGTAAATAAAAAGTAAAATTAAAGAAAATGTACGGGCACCGCTCCGGACCTATAAGGGTCGACGGTCGGTACCCTTATCCCCCCCAAAATTACTTTCCACCACACTAATATAATCTTTAGACTTGAACTATCCAACCACACATTCACACCTAATTGAATCTCAAATTAACTGTCCCGCTACAAACGATTCAGACGCTTAGCTTCCTCCTCAGTCCTCTCACAGACGCGCTGTCTCAAATGGCTCCGCCTTCCGCACTCGTCACCACATCTCGTGACTCTGCGCAACAAACGATCCATGCACTGTTGCCTTAATGTCTTTCGCCCCCTGGTGGTGGAGGTGTGTAACTGTCACTAGATTAAAACGATAGGACTACATCTAATATGTAACAGGGGTTGCGTTTTGCAACTGCCTTCAAATCCCACTATAGTAGGGCCGTGCAGAGAGCACTGAGGGAGCAGGGGCTCAAACACCAGAAAAGGGCACATGTGTGTGTGCGTAGTGCGCCGATATTTGGGGTCTTTTTGTGGGGTCCGTCTCTTGTGCCATTGCATGTCATTGGACAGTAAAATAAGCAATACGTTATCATTAGTCTGAAACTAAAACTGACTGATGGCAGCCAGCACATTTAAAGTATAATTATAAATAATAATTATAAATAATAATTATGATAGTGGAATTATCATTAGGGCCGATTCATACTCCTATTTTACCGCTGTTTCGGCGCTGTAGTGCCAGTAGCACCGAAGAGCCGACTTCAGGACGGTGTGTGTGTGTGTGTGTGTGTGTGTGTGTGTGTGTGTGTGTGTGTGTGTGTGTGTGTGTGTGTGTGTGTGTGTGTGTGTGTGTGTGCGCGTGCGCGCGCCAGGGCCGTGCAGAGAGCACTGAGGGGGCAGGTGATCAAATCCCACAAAAGGGCACATCTGTCGGCTTTTGGGGTGGTCTTTTTGTGGGAATACCATGTGCCATTTCACACCAGAAATGTTGTACATTGGGGGCTCAATTTTCGTCCATGATATACCCCTTTTCCCTAAACTTCTTTGCCTTTTTTTATTTATTTATGTTTTTACCATTTTGAAAAACTTTTTGAATAGTTAAAGTCAAAATAGTAAAAAGAAAAAAAAAAGGCAAATAAAATGGGGAAAGGTGATATTAAATGACGATTAAATAGAATCGTTTAAATGTGATGCATATGTGGCTTCATGGTCCGATGGTACATCATGTAAGATGTAGCTGACAGGGGTGTCAGCTACATCTTACATAATCCCAAACCCGGCAGCTTGTGAGCACTTTACTGCATATCAATGAACATAATTGAGTACCACAGACGAAAAACAGTCTTAAGTCCAAATTTCATTCTGACCCCTCCACGAAAAGGCCTCGTTGTCCTGAACCCTTATCTATCATTTATACATTATGGATCAATAGTGTGGACTTCTTGCATGATTGTAATGCATATGATTTGTTAAATACTGACAAATGTGGACACAGAAGACTGAGGCTCATATTGTACTACCAGAACATATGAGCTGGAGGGAATAATGCAAGATAAAATGAAGTTCCATCATGTTGAATAGAAAATGAGATACACAAGATACAATTAAGCTCCATCACAAGGAACTATTAATGTGTATTTTATTCAGTCATGTTAATATTGTCAGATTATACATATAATTCAGATAAAGAAAGAACAAGTGTGCTTCCTCTGGAGACTGCCCTTTGTTTAAGGCAGTGGGTGCTCAGCTTTGAAAATAACTTAAATCATAAACAAACTAAATGGAAAAGCGGCGCTCCAAAATAATGATACTGAATGACCTTTAATTTGCATGTACATACTCATTTAAGAGAAGTTTGCAATATTGCAAACTTCTGTTTGCAATAAGTTTGCAATATTGTATTAACAATATTGCAAATATAAGGTTCTGAATAACCAACTGTATTTAATTGTCTTAATATTGTTTAAATAATAAATAAACAAATAAATAAGACTATTTGCAAAAGGGAAAACTGTTATTATATTATTATTGATAAGTGAATACATTATCTGTTCAAGTTTAAGCTTTTAACATTAAAATATCATGTGGTTATACTTGCCCCTCGACTTGGATCAACTTACCCCTTACCTAGACCAACGAGCCCTGTGTTCACTGTAATATTTACTCTCACAAAGCTGTTTGATGCACTCGTGGCTTTCTTGAAGAAGTTTCAGAAGATTGCAATATTCGATTGCAGGTTCGAGTCCTGTCCACTACGGAGCTTTATAGTCTGTGCAACAGGTACAAATGTTGGGTGCCACTTTGTAGTGTCATGGTGATGGCTTCCATTGAAAATGAATAGTAAACTGGAGCATTGTGGTGCATTATTGACGATGTCTGCTAGTCGTTGCTGAGGTTCTATGTTGTCTTCTTCCAGGCTACAACATACTTCTTTCCAAGACATGAACTAAGGCGAGGGATGGTGAAGCGCAGTGTAACTGTAGGGCTTGTCCGGGATTTGAACCCTGGACCCCTCGCACCCTAAGCGAGAATCATACCCCTAGTCCAACGAGCCCTGTGTTCACTGTAATATTTACTCTCACACAGCTGTTTGATGCACTCGTGGCTATCTTGAAGATGTCAGAGATGATGCAGGTAATGGAGATAGGAGGGTAAATTTAACCCATCAATCAACTTTCAGATGATTGCAATATTGCTTGGGTTGTGGGTTCAAGTCCCTCTTTGTGTTCACCCAAAATTGCTGAACATGTGTGCCTACAGGTAACAGCAGTAGTCCTGGCCGAGCGGTTAAGGTGATGGACTAGAAATCCATTGGGGTCTCCCTGCGCAGGTTCGACTCTTGCCGACTACAGAGCTTTATAGTCTTTATGTACAAACAACATGAAAATATGGCCTTTAAAAAAAAAAGTGGTCATCCCGGACGAGCCCTAAGGTTGTCACTGCACTTCACCTAGCCTTAGTTCATGTCTTGGAAAGAAGTATGTTGTAGCCTGGAAGAAGACAACATGGAACCTCAGCAACGACTAGCAGACATTGTCCATAATGCACCACAAAGCTGCAGTTTACTATTCATTTTCAATGGGAGCCATCACCATGACACTACAAAGTGAAACCCAACATTTGTACCTGTTGCACAGACTATAAAGCTCCGTAGTCAGCAGGATTCGAACCTGCACGGGGAGACCCCAATGGATTTCTAGTCCATCGCCTTAACGGCTCGGCCACGACTACCACAGTTACCTGTAGGCACACATGTTCAGCAATTTTGGGTGAACAGAAAGAGGGACTTGAACCCACAACCCAAGCAATATTGCAATCATCTGAAAGTTGATTGATGGGTTAAATTGACCCTCCTATCTCCATTAACTGCATCATTTCTGACATATTCAAGATAGTGATGCTACACGGTGTGAGAGTGCTCTGTTTATCCTGAGGTCAGGGGGCAAATACACACACAGAGATTACCCACTACCCAAAACTTTGATCTTCTAAATCATTCCACCGTACAATGAAAGGCAGAACTCAGTGTTACCGATTAGCCCTAGCCCGGCATATATTTATTGATTACATGGGGGCATTCCCCTGAAATGAATAAGAACAGCATTTGAATATGAATAACATATATACGACCTGTTATTTCGCGAATCATATTCGCTCCATATCAGCTCGTCGGTCGGGGCCCCTGGAAGCAGGACAGAAGGCTTGTTCTGTCATGGAGAATTCTGACGTGTCTTCCCTTTCTCAGACCCTATATAGAAAATCTGTCTCTCCCTCTGTGACCTTGCTGGCTCGCAGCTAGTGTGTACACTCTTGTAAGTAACGGTACTTACTGATAAAGGTCACTTTTATACCACCAGCCTCGCTTGGTCATGAGAAAATCAATGACCACACAACAATTAATAAAAGTTTAACCGGCTAATGTAACATCATTCAAAAGGACACGCTGCATGAGTAACATAATATATTTCAAACTTAAGCTGAGCTTGCATGGGGTGGGGGAGAGATTCTGGAATCTTATCCAACCACTGGTCTGTGTCCATTCGATCTCAGGGCCAGCGGGCCAGTGGTCAGGCACTCCAGGGGGAACAGCTCATGGCCAAACATCAAAGTCAAGAGATCAACACTTATAACAACTACTAACTACTTGATTAAAAAAATCCTGTAATTCAATCATGTACATGAACATAAGTATAATCTCTATGTAATTAATTATGTAACTCAAAATCTCCCACAAGGGGATGAAATCATACTACATCAGTGTGATTACTAAGATCGCTCTAAAATTGGATGACATCATAAAATAAAGATTATTTGAATGATGTGAAACACATACAGTATATGACATTCTAAATATCTTGCTGATTACTTGAATCACTTCAATGTACTACACATATACGACATTGTAAATAACCTGCTGATTATTTGAATCACTTCAATGTACTCACTTATATGACATTGTAAATAACATGCTGATTATTTGAATCACTTCAATGTACTTAATTATATGACATTGTAAATAACATGTGGATTAAGCTACTTCAGTCAGTTCCCGCGAGCGATGATGAATCCAAGTAGACAGGGAAAACCACACCCTATTTGTTATTTGTTTGTATTCTTGTTTAGGGCTGTGGAAAGCCTGGCACTATGGGTGGGGCAAATCCCACACCATACCATTTGGCCATGTTTCACCTTTGAACTCGGGCTGACTTTCGTAGGACAATATGGAAATTTTGGGTTCCATAACCCCCACACTGTACTGTGTGTAACATCTCCCCCCTGGGGTATCGTATGCTTGCTTAAGTCTCTCAATTGTACCATACAAAAATATTCAACTGAATGTTGTTGTTGTTTGGAATTAATAAAAAAATGAAAAGGTCAGTCCAGGTACAAATATTTCCACACCAAAGTACCATGCACTTTTTCTATTGTATGTGCACCAATGTTCTCTTCTCCCGGCGTCCTGGTGAGAGGAGAAGGGGTCGTTGATCAGGACGATCGGGACAGAGCGCGTAGGGTTGGCTCCAGAGCACCACCATATAATGACATTTTTTTTTTTTTTTTTAATCCCCGGTTAACTAACCTTTAAATCAACCTACAGTCCCCCCCATCGTTATTACTTAACTGTAAGCAATAACTACTTCTTTTTTACTATACCTTATTGTTATTCTATCAGATCAACCTACAGTTATTTAGTGGTGTGACCTTCTCCCGGGGTCCGCTCCCATCCCTGGACGGCTTAAGTGTCATTTAATAGACATTCCCAAGCCCCCCCAGAATGGGGGTCCCCTCCCATGCGGCTACTGTCCACGACCTTGCTGCTTCGTGCTCTTGATTGGTGGGGGGGCATGGATCTTCTTGGGGGGGGTGTATGTGTCATGTGTAATAATGTACAGGGTCTGACCAAGGCACCGTATACCAGAAACGTGTATTTTGGAGGTTAAGCTTCTCCCTCCTAGTTATAGAACTCAGTGTATAGCATACACCTGAGTGTAGCTATGGGACTCATTGAATTATCAATGTTCCCCAGAGATGGGAATTGTATGTGGCGTCTACTTTTAAGTCCAGTTAATGTAGTAAAATGATGATGTGAAGAATAAGGTGACAATATGACCTATATGGAACACGGTCTGGGCCAAAGTTCTATCTGTGTTGAACAACAGAATATGATGGAGTGGCCAACTTGACATGACGTGTAAACAACATGTTAGAATTTATCTAACAACTCCGCCCTTGGTTTACAAATGAGATTACAGCTAAAAATGGGATTGGGTGTTGAACAAATTGGGATGGTCAAATATATCTATATATCTACATTGAGGTAAGGGGCATTGAAGTTAAGGTAAACAGAAAAATACCATGTCATGTTCCACCCAAAAATGGGTCTTTATGAAATTAATGACCGAAAACAACCTAAAATTTGGAGCCAAGGTTCAAATGGACCACAGTACCTTCAACATGGGGGCTTTGTCAGCCAGGTGCACTAATCACATTCCTTCAGATCACATCAGTGGGTCACATTTCAGAGCTCTCAAACAGCAAACGACAGTAAACTTAAGAGAGGCTATCCTTATGACAGGAGAAGTTAGTGAAAAGTCAAAAAATTTAGTCTAGGGTCCTGTGGAAACCTTACTAACATTATCACCCACAAAGGTGGGTTCTCATAGCCAACAGGCCTGGATACAAGTCCATAGGATCTATGTGCATGTATCCTGAAAATAATTTAGACAAAACTCACATGAGATGGTATTTTTCATTCCCCCAATTCAATACTTCCTGAGTCCTCGTCGGTCCTAATGGGGAGGCACACCAGTTCCTTGAGAATGGATGAACAGAATGAAAGGGGAAAAATTAAAACATGTATTGGAGATATGAACTGGGAGATATGTGGAAGAATTATTGAATTCAGAATGGTAACTTAACTATGGGATAATGGCAATGGAATGCCACAGCAGAGGTTTGGTTCTGACTTCTTTGACTACCTGCGATATGAATATCAGAGGAGAGAAAGGAGAGAAAAATACTTTGGCCAAGGCCCAATATTAATATCAAATCAATAACAGTAATAACAAATAAGTTACATTAAGTGATTGAGACGGTGGATGTCCATGGTAAAAAAATGGGAAAACACCCTAAAACTGAGAGCGTCAAAAACGGTATAAAATTTACCTTGAGTGTCCTGAATGGACTAAATTCAACCTTAAATTGGGAAGGCTGCGTTCCCGATTGGAATGCACCCAAAACTGGGAGGGATGGTGATTAGATAGCTGTTTATATAACAAAGAAGCAAGTGTTCTCAAAACATAAAAACAAATGAAGAAAATAAGAAATGGAAGGATAATGGGTGAAGGAGGGAGGGGGTGGGGGGAAACAAAAAAACAACTGTACGAGTATGAGTGTGGTTGGTGCAAAAATAAAAATAATGATTGAATCAGGGTAATAAAAAATAAAAATAAAATAACCATTAGAGGCATGGTGAAATAAAATTAACCTTAAAGGCATGGTGAGGTAGGAAACATAACCAATAATCAAAATGAATAATGAACTGAGGCTGGGTTTCCAGTACTCACTATCACTGGGAAATACAGTACTCAAGGCTGAGGTTCAGGGAAAACAAGAGAGTGCACTATGACCAGCATATCACTCACCTCGATCCTCCGAAACCCCGCCCTTCACGTCAACGCCAGTGATAGTAGCCCTGGAAATCCTAATCCATAAAGAAAACAAAATATCAGAATTATACAAGGAAATATCAGGTGAGAATGGATAATAACAAAATAATAAATGAATGAAATCAATAAGGGGATAGGTTGAAATCAATAATAAATTGTCATGATAATGGGCATTTAAATGGTCAAGGGGTCCTATCTAAAAATGAAAAACCATGGCACGGCCACTAGGCAATTATAAAGTGTATGAAATGATGATAAATGGCGGAACACGGAGCCTGACAGATAAATAAATCAATAGTAAATAGACGTCACGCATCCCTAATATCATACTCTTCAAAAATAAGTGTTTCACTCACCCACATACGCACGAACACGGTCAAACACATATGCACGCACACACGCACGAACGCATGCACACACACACATAGACAAGGCAACATATCCGCCCACAAGACAAACGCACTCACTCAGTCACTCTAAATACAAATAAAATTATGTACAATATATGAAGGTGACATTGAACAAATGGTACGTTACATACACACCCACATCATTCAACTATTAAAAGAAGAATAACTGTTCTACGGGACTATACACACATCCATCCAAACACAAGACGCACAGGCCCACAGGCAGGTAGAGAAAAAGGAGAGAAGGAGAGAGAGACATCTCAAAGTATTCTAATTTTTTCCTGTATTTGGTCCCGCTCCTTGGCCGTACTTAGCTGTACGTAAACATATATAGTTGTAACAAATTGGCCACAATCATATTAATTTTATGACACCCCTGTGACCCATTTATGTGTAGTTTAAACAAAACAAAAAACTAAAAAACAAAACCAAAATTCACTCACAGAATAATGCCTTATGGCAGTGAAAGTGTTTACTTTCTATGTGTTCTGTCATTGAACTCTCTGTAATCAGAGTCATGAGAGCTGCTCTGGGCCTTCTGGTGTTGTCCACCTGGGCTCAGGGTAATGTGCGTGCCTAACCCCCTCGCGCTTTGCCTGGTCATCAAGCCCCTGTGAGGAGAACTGATTAAGAGTTTCAGTCAACAATTTTAGATATTCTTTGTGGTCGTTCAAATGCCAGACCGTGCTGTTATCCCATGTCTGGTCCCCGCTGGTGCCAGGCATACGTCTCCCTGTCATTAACTCATAAGGGGACAAATGCGTACGCACATTTTGCTGAGCCCTTATTTCAATAAGGGCTATTGGTAATGCCTGAACCCAATCAACCTTTTGCTTTGCACAAATTGTGCCTAGTTTCTCCTTGATGGTGTGGATGGCCCCCCCTGCTGTGACCTTTGCCTCTGCACAAATTCTCTCTTCAGTAACCCCGCGATCAGCGGCCTCCATTTGTGATTGACCCTGGGGTGCGAAATGATGTCGCACGGCGAAATGGTCGAGCAGTTGTTTCATCCGCGCGTTTTCAAAATGAATCCCATGAACGGATGAAACAGTCTGCGGGACCCCCCAGCGTGGAATCAAATCTCTTACAAGCCAGTCGTATATGTTGACTATACTCTGATTCTGACATGCCCTCGCTTCTGCCCACCCTGTGCAATAATCAATGGCCACCAAGAGGTATCTTAGTCCTCCTGCTGTGTGGTGCATGTCTATATAATCGATGCATACGTTCTGCCAAGGCAGTGACGGCAGGGGGCAAGATCCCGTAGGATATGTGATAGTGGGCCTGGTTTGATATGGGCTATGGCCACAATCTTCAGGCATTTCGGCCTCCCAGTTATGTCGTGGGTGGTATTGATTGATTGGCGGCTCGGCATACTGGTTGTATCGGGTCTCGGACATACGTTGCAGGTTGGGCGCAGACTGTCTTTGTTGTGGGGCCTGTGGTTGTTGAACTGGGTTGTGGTGGCTCTGTATGGTCCCACTATTCTGAGGTTGCTTTTTCGGTTGGCCAAGTCCCGGGTCTAGGGTGCCGGGGCAGTTTACAGCAATGTGGCCATAACCATGACAACACCAACATTGAACTTCCTCCATTGGTGTAAACCAGCTATTGGCGTTTGTTCGTGGCCGTTGCCATCCTCGTCTGGGTCCTCCTCTCCCTCCTCTTCCTCTCTGCGGCCCCCCACGTGAAACTCCGGCAAACTCAGGATTGTGCAACGTAGCCTCAAATGGATCCATAAGTGTCGGGGAGTCATATGGGGGATGTACAGGTCTCGTGGGTGTCGACAAAGCCTTTATCTCAGCGTCCAGGGCCAGCTGGGTCTTTGTTATGGGATCAGGAGTCTGTATTTTGACTTCCGGGGCAGTCAGCAGGAGATTGTGATAGAATAGGGAAATACACTTATAGCGAAATTCTGCCATCTTCACTGTGGCCCGTGAGGAGGGGTTCTTCTGGTCAGCTTGCCTAGCTCGCAAATTATCACCTTCAAGGACATAAAGCTGATGCATTTGCTCACATGTGATACGTGCATGATGTTGTCTCCCTGTGTCTGGAGCATTCGGTGTACAGCAACAGCCCCATGGGTGTGAAGTCAAAGTTAAGACACCCCTACCTCGCCATTCGATCAACAACTCCTTGGTCTGACTGACCAAAGGAGTGGACTTCCTCCCATGTGTTGATTGGAGTTCTTTTTCATATTGAGCGAATTGTTGTTCAAAGGTGGTCACCATTTTGGAAGCTTTCACAAGAGTACAAGGTGGACTTTAATTGTGAGAGAAAGGGTTTTTTATAATTGTGTTTCCTGGTCCCTATGGGCTGCTATATGTCAATTTCCAGGGGAATATGCCTCAATAAAACTGAAGTGTTTTTTATTTAGCCGAATAAAATGTATTTGATGTCTGTGGCTGGGAGCTGAGTGCATGCAAAACGTGTGTTACTATGGGTAGGGATCAGTGTTTTTTAGATTTCCTTTATAATACAGAACTGAGCACAGTAACCGTCAGTAGCCTACAACCCCTCCCCCGTCTCCCTTAATTATTTATTTATTTTTTCCTCAAGCAATTAAATATATACTTGAAGAATGGACTGTCTTATAGAGATCGAAGGTCATATATAGAATGGGTTGAGTCACAAACCTATAGCTAAGTGGGTCTGCTTGAGTCATCCAGTCCTACACTTCCTCTGGTAACTTACCCCAAGATTTGGGACTATAGGAAGCAGTATAGGCTGACCCGTGCATGGGCTGGTCACAGCAGTAGACGTCACACGCCGTGGTCGTGTTACTGGGGACATAAACATTTAGGGGGTAAATAAATACTCATTATAATATCATGTGAATTGCTATATAAAAGTGGTTCTCAGTATTGTATCTCTAGTGCCCTCTCCTTGTCTGTTGCAAGTGAATCCGAACTATAAAAACAAATACACTTGACCAAATAGCTCATCTACAAGCTCACAGCTGTCACACTGTGAGGTTGTAGTCCTCCCTTAATTAGACAGAGAGAAAAAATTAAGATTAGCTGGAAATATTGTGAGTGTTTTGTAATACATCTGTTTGTACATGCCTTATTCGCCCAGAGACAGATGCATATTATGAGAGATTCCTACATGAAATGTAAACAGCAGATCATACAGGCATTTTAGATTCCTCATCTGGCGTAAATGCACCCCACTCAATGCCATTTGTGGCAACCTTGCATGGATTTGACCACGCTCGCCTGGTAAAGACTAAACAAAGGATGTTCCCGGTATCAGAGCTGTATTCTCTCACAACATTACTGCAGACCAAACATTAGCGCCTGCGTAGTGATTTTCCCAATAGACCCATGCACGCGCACCCGCAGTCCCAACACGCCCCCCCCCGCACGCACATACATGCACACAAACGCATTGGAGCGAGCTGTGAGGTTACATGACTGAATACGGTATTGCTTACTACATGTACTACCCTGGAAAAAAAGAATATCAAAATGTAATGTTTAAGACAATGATAAGAAAATAGATGCCGTAAAACCTGTAAAATTAACTATTCCTGATACATTTCTGAAGATATTAAACAGGACAGTATTCCCCCACCACACTTCACAGAGCCTGGGAGGGAGAGCCACGCACGCACACACACGCACACATGCACTAAGCAGCTTCTCCTCTCCCCGGCACACTCCTGAGAAAGCAACAGTCAGGTTCCGGCCCCTCTCACCCTCCCGTGTAGCAAATTACTTAGCTGAGACTCTGTGAGAGGAACCCGACCCGTCTGACACTTTCTCGTCCCAAGGGGAACATGTCAAGATTCCAAACACTGTGATGATATGATGGGGTCATACCCCTTCAACATCCCTGTACTCTGTATTTGCCACAGTGAACTAAGCTACACAGACAACGTCATGACCCTGTCCACACGATACAATGCTCACAAATACTAATCTATAACATGGGTCATAAACTACTATTTCCTTGTCTGTTACTCCTTAATTACAAATGTTGTATATTTCAATGGCATTTTAGCTCCTTGCTGGGAGCTCGGGCACCACGTGGCACGGTACATTTACACGCACACACATTCAGGGCCGAAACCCAGAAACACAGAGAAGCAGCACAGTTGAGTAACTGGTAGAACATGGTTAATACCCGAAGGTCATGAATGTATCTTAAATCTTACAATTAATTGAAGCTAATTTAAGTATATTAGCATGTGTTTGCCACTAGCTATGAGTTTGGTAGTGTCATATCCCTAATATGTATGGCATGGTGTAGTACAGTTGAGTTTGGGTTTTTTCATCCCAGCCTACTGACAGGAAATATGCTGAGCTGTGTATCAGACGGTTATTCTCTTGAAACCACATGGTTTGATGGAAATCATAAACCTACATTTCTTATCTCTTTACACAACTAACAGGGGAGTAATTATGCCACTCAGTCACACATCATTATGATATCAGATTATCAGGAAGCTCAAAGTCTAGACATTAAAGTGCATGACAGTAAGTACACCTTTAATGAGCCTAACAATATGCTGTCGGAGGACAAGCATAAAAGCTTTTTTGTTCCAGTACTGACTACAGTATGTGGACCATGGTGACATTGATCAATTCTTGATAAAATAGCTTCTAATATATTATTTAGGCCCCAAAATCTAAGCTCTCCCCACCTCCCCCACAGCTCCACATTCCAGGACACAGATAAGACAAGACAAGCAGAATGGGGCATTTAAGAAACAAAAAATGACATTTAGACCATAATGGATAGCCGATAAATAACCAAATGTAATCTTTAAAAAATTAAAATTAAATCTGGGAATTAAATAGCCAAATTCAATAATGGCATCCTTGATGTTACCTTGTTTTGGGGTCATATAAACATGTAAATGGTAAGTGTTTTGTAACCATGTTCGCTGCTTGACACACAAAGCAGTCTTTTACTCAAACTTTATCAAGTAAAATAAATTAACTGTGCTTGTGTCTGAAGTTTTGAAACAAGATGGCCTTGCACTCAGCTACCAGCTACATTAATAACAACGTTAGAGCAAGCGCTGTAACCTTTTGCCCAACAATACATCACATCAACAGAGCTGAATGTTTAGCTATCTAAACATATATATATACATTATATATGTGTATTGTATTTATTATTATTATTTTAAATGGAATGGCTGGAACCTGGAAATGAAGAGTTTACCCTAGTTTTCAAAATGTAAAATACACATACTACATGCATACAACACAATCCACTGTAGCCTGTCAATCACCCAACAGGTCAATGCATTCAGACCTGCCAAATGTCAATATGGTATCACACCCAATTATCACTATCATTTTAGCATTTAGCATAAGCTCTGGGTATATAAATATTTGTAGTGATTGCCCAAATGGCTGGTGTCGCTGCTATATGCATATGAACAGCACTACCTAGTTTGTGCACATACACAATAACCTTGTTGGCTCTTGCTGTTATAGGTGATTATTTTAGAACTTGGTATTCATATTTTAGAGAACTGTTAACTTGAATTATCAAGTTTGTATTTGATCCCTGCTGCATCATGTCAAATGCAGTTTGTCTCAAACATTCTGAAATGTCTTTTCCCTTGTCCTAAGGAAAACCATTGAGTTTGATCTTACAGAGTGCAACTTTTATTAATGTTCTTGGCAATACTTTTGTGGGAAATGTATAATGTTTATAATTTACTACACGATTTGGTCTGATAAACCCCCAGGATACAGTGTCTCTTCTCTCCGATATCAGATTATTTGTGTATTCAGTTTCCCACTGGCCAGGTGAGAAACGGAAAATATTATATCAGAGGGGAGAGAGACGAAGTGGGGGTGGGGACGTGTATCCGACCAGATGTTATTATGAGAATTGATGTTAACCTGAATTCAAACAACACATTCACCTCTTTATCTGACTCCAACAAATTAAAAAATGAGAATGTGTTCGTAAGGTAATAACTTGAACTGAAAGAAAAGAATGGTTGTAGTAAGAAACTTTACTGTTTCCTTGTGCCCTACTGGGAGAGTATTTTTACTTAGTTACAAATCTAAAGTACTTTAATGGCGGTGAGCTGGGGCACCACGTGGCAGTCCGTCTCACATCAACCTGCCTGCAGCTCTCCCTTTCTAGGGGGCCTAGGCTTTGATAAATATGCCAATCTACAAGCTCAGCAGTGTACCCTGTGAGCCTGTACATGTGGCATTTTTCCCTAAATTCCTGTATATCAGTATCTGATGTATGTACACGTACGTTTTACAGAAGGGATGAATTAATATTTACAGTAATCAATTACACATTTATAATCAATCATTAAGCCAATCGATCCCTCTTACTCCACATGAGTGTGCGTGCATGTCATGTCCCCCAGAGACATGAAACTTATATACATTTACACTAATCGATCAGTTAAGCCAATCGATCCCTTACTCCACAGAGTGAGCGTGTAATGCACTAATCGATCAGTTCGCGACCCAATCGATCCCTTACCTCCACATGAGTGAGCGTGCATGTCATGTCCCCAGAGTGTTTGACCTTATATACATTTGCACTAATCGATCAGTTAAGCCAATCGATCCCTTACTCCACAGAGTGAGCGTGCAATGCACTAATCGATCAGATATACATTTATTGATACACTAAATGCTATTCAAGCGCTGTTCCCCATTCAAATCACATAATATGTACATCTTTATTGTTTCCTCCTCTATCTCATGAATGGTTTTGGCCTAAATTTAGTTTAATTTAGTTCTCCTACAATTAGCTTTAAGGTGGTGCACTTCGCCTATACTAAGCATAGAATATATGCATACCTTATTTTGGGACCCGAAGGAGTGCCACACCCAAGTTTTTGCAGGAGAACGGCTGTTTGGTCTTTTGGGTTGGTCTATCTCTGTTGTATGAGAAGCCCGAAGACGGGATATGGTCGACGTCAGACGGTCACCACGCTGATGCTACACGGTGTGAGAGTGCTCTGTTTATCCTGAGGTCAGGGGGCAAATACACACACAGAGATTACCCACTACCCAAAACTTTGATCTTCTAAATCATTCCACCGTACAATGAAAGGCAGAACTCAGTGTTACCGATTAGCCCTAGCCCGGCATATATTTATTGATTACATGGGGGCATTCCCCTGAAATGAATAAGAACAGCATTTGAATATGAATAACATATATACGACCTGTTATTTCGCGAATCATACACCGACTTCAGGACGGTGTGTGTGTGTGTGTGTGTGTGTGTGTGTGTGTGTGTGTGTGTGTGTGTGTGTGTGTGTGTGTGTGTGCGCGTGCGCGCGCCAGGGCCGTGCAGAGAGCACTGAGGGGGCAGGTGATCAAATCCCACAAAAGGGCACATCTGTCGGCTTTTGGGGTGGTCTTTTTGTGGGAATACCATGTGCCATTTCACACCAGAAATGTTGTACATTGGGGGCTCAATTTTCGTCCATGATATACCCCTTTTCCCTAAACTTCTTTGCCTTTTTTTATTTATTTATGTTTTTACCATTTTGAAAAACTTTTTGAATAGTTAAAGTCAAAATAGTAAAAAGAAAAAAAAAAGGCAAATAAAATGGGGAAAGGTGATATTAAATGACGATTAAATAGAATCGTTTAAATGTGATGCATATGTGGCTTCATGGTCCGATGGTACATCATGTAAGATGTAGCTGACAGGGGTGTCAGCTACATCTTACATAATCCCAAACCCGGCAGCTTGTGAGCACTTTACTGCATATCAATGAACATAATTGAGTACCACAGACGAAAAACAGTCTTAAGTCCAAATTTCATTCTGACCCCTCCACGAAAAGGCCTCGTTGTCCTGAACCCTTATCTATCATTTATACATTATGGATCAATAGTGTGGACTTCTTGCATGATTGTAATGCATATGATTTGTTAAATACTGACAAATGTGGACACAGAAGACTGAGGCTCATATTGTACTACCAGAACATATGAGCTGGAGGGAATAATGCAAGATAAAATGAAGTTCCATCATGTTGAATAGAAAATGAGATACACAAGATACAATTAAGCTCCATCACAAGGAACTATTAATGTGTATTTTATTCAGTCATGTTAATATTGTCAGATTATACATATAATTCAGATAAAGAAAGAACAAGTGTGCTTCCTCTGGAGACTGCCCTTTGTTTAAGGCAGTGGGTGCTCAGCTTTGAAAATAACTTAAATCATAAACAAACTAAATGGAAAAGCGGCGCTCCAAAATAATGATACTGAATGACCTTTAATTTGCATGTACATACTCATTTAAGAGAAGTTTGCAATATTGCAAACTTCTGTTTGCAATAAGTTTGCAATATTGTATTAACAATATTGCAAATATAAGGTTCTGAATAACCAACTGTATTTAATTGTCTTAATATTGTTTAAATAATAAATAAACAAATAAATAAGACTATTTTCAAAAGGGAAAACTGTTATTATATTATTATTGATAAGTGAATACATTATCTGTTCAAGTTTAAGCTTTTAACATTAAAATATCATGTGGTTATACTTGCCCCTCGACTTGGATCAACTTACCCCTTACCTAGACCAACGAGCCCTGTGTTCACTGTAATATTTACTCTCACAAAGCTGTTTGATGCACTCGTGGCTTTCTTGAAGAAGTTTCAGAAGATTGCAATATTCGATTGCAGGTTCGAGTCCTGTCCACTACGGAGCTTTATAGTCTGTGCAACAGGTACAAATGTTGGGTGCCACTTTGTAGTGTCATGGTGATGGCTTCCATTGCAAATGAATAGTAAACTGGAGCATTGTGGTGCATTATTGACGATGTCTGCTAGTCGTTGCTGAGGTTCTATGTTGTCTTCTTCCAGGCTACAACATACTTCTTTCCAAGACATGAACTAAGGCGAGGGATGGTGAAGCGCAGTGTAACTGTAGGGCTTGTCCGGGATTTGAACCCTGGACCCCTCGCACCCTAAGCGAGAATCATACCCCTAGTCCAACGAGCCCTGTGTTCACTGTAATATTTACTCTCACACAGCTGTTTGATGCACTCGTGGCTATCTTGAAGATGTCAGAGATGATGCAGGTAATGGAGATAGGAGGGTAAATTTAACCCATCAATCAACTTTCAGATGATTGCAATATTGCTTGGGTTGCGGGTTCAAGTCCCTCTTTGTGTTCACCCAAAATTGCTGAACATGTGTGCCTACAGGTAACAGCAGTAGTCCTGGCCGAGCGGTTAAGGTGATGGACTAGAAATCCATTGGGGTCTCCCTGCGCAGGTTCGACTCTTGCCGACTACAGAGCTTTATAGTCTTTATGTACAAACAACATGAAAATATGGCCTTTAAAAAAAAAAGTGGTCATCCCGGACGAGCCCTAAGGTTGTCACTGCACTTCACCTAGCCTTAGTTCATGTCTTGGAAAGAAGTATGTTGTAGCCTGGAAGAAGACAACATGGAACCTCAGCAACGACTAGCAGACATTGTCCATAATGCACCACAAAGCTGCAGTTTACTATTCATTTTCAATGGGAGCCAT
>NW_027637034.1:1507500-1510000 GCF_951216825.1 Electrona antarctica | reverse complement strand
AAATTGACCCTCCTATCTCCATTACCTGCATCATCTCTGACATCTTCAAGATAGCCACGAGTGCATCAAACAGCTTTGTGAGAGCAAATATTACAGGGAACACAGGGCTCGTTGGTCTAGGGGTATGATTCTCGCTTTGGGTGCGAGAGGTCCCGTGTTCAAATCCCGGACGAGCCCTACGGTTGTCACTGCACTTCACCATCTCTCGCCTTAGTTCATGTCTTAGAAAGAAGTATGTTGTAGCCTGGAAGAAGACAACATAGAACCTCCGCAACGACTAGCAGACATTGTCAATAATGCACCACAAAGCTGCAGTTTACTATTCATTTTCAATGGAAGCCATCACCATGACACTACAAAGTGAAACCCAACATTTGTACCTGTTGCACAGACTATAAAGCTCCGTAGTCGGCAGGATTCGAACCTGCGCGGGGAGACCCCAATGGATTTCTAGTACATCGCCTTAACCGCTCGGCCACGACTACCTCTGTTACCTGTAGGCACACATGTTCAGCAATTTTGGGTGAACACAAAGAGGGACTTGAACCCACAACCCAAGCAAAATTGCAATCATCTGAAAGTTGATTGATGGGTTAAATTGCCCCTCCTATCTCCATTACCTGCATCATCTCTGACATCTTCAAGATAGCCACGAGTGCATCAAACAGCTTTGTGAGAGCAAATATTACAGGGAACACAGGGCTCGTTGGTCTAGGGGTATGATTCTCGCTTTGGGTGCGAGAGGTCCCGGGTTCAAATCCCGGACGAGCCCTACGGTTGTCACTGCACTTCACCATCCCTCGCCTTAGTTCATGTCTTGGAAAGAAGTATGTTGTAGCCTGGAAGAAGACAACATAGAACCTCAGCAACGACTAGCAGAAACTTTAATAATGCACCACAAAGCTGCAGTTTACTATTCATTTTCAATGGAATCCATCACCATGACACTACAAAGTGAAACGCAACATTTGTACCTGTTGCACAGACTATAAAGCTCCGTATTCGGCAGGATTCGAACCTGCGCGGGGAGACCCCAATGGATTTCTAGTCCATCGCCTTAACCGCTCGGCCACGACTACCACAGTTACCTGTAGGCACACATGTTCAGCAATTTTGGGTGAACACAAAGAGGGCCTTGAACCCACAACCCAAGCAATATTGCAATCATCTGAAAGTTGATTGATGGGTTAAATTGACCCTCCTATCTCCATTACCTGCATCATCTCTGACATCTTCAAGATAGCCACGAGTGCATCAAACAGCTTTGTGAGAGTAAATATTACAGTGAACACAGGGCTCGTTGGTCTATGGGTATGATTCTCGCTTAGGGTGCGAGAGGTCCCGGGTTCAAATCCCGGACGAGCACTACGGTTGACACTGCAATTCACCATCCCTCGCCTTAATTCATCTCTTGGAAAGAAGTATGTTGTAGCCTGGAAGAAGACAACATGGAACCTCAGCAACGACTAGCAGACATTGTCCATAATGCACCAGAAAGCTGCAGTTTACTATTCATTTTCAATGGAAGCCATCACCATGACAAAACAAAGTGAAACCCAACATTTGTACCTGTTGCACAGACTATAAAGCTCCGTAGTCGGCAGGATTTGAACCTGCGCGTGGAGACCCCAATGGATTTCTAGTCCATCGCCTTAACCGTTCGGCCACGACTACCACAGTTACCTGTAGGCACACATGTTCAGCAATTTTGGGTGAACACAAAGAGGGACTTGAACCCACAACCCAAGCAATATTGCAATCATCTGAAAGTTGATTGATGGGTTAAATTGACCCTCCTATCTCCATTACCTGCATCATCTCTGACATCTTCAAGATAGCCACGAGTGCATCAAACAGCTTTGTGAGAGTAAATATTACAGTGAACACAGGGCTCGTTGGTCTAGGGGTATGATTCTCGCTTAGGGTGCGAGAGGTCCCGGGTTCAAATCCCGGACGAGCCCTACGGTTGACACTGGACTTCACCATCCCTCGCCTTAGTTCATGTCTTGGAAAGAAGTATGTTGTAGCCTGGAAGAAGACAAACATCAGCAACGACTAGCAGACATTGTCCATAATGCACCACAAAGCTGCATTTTACTATTCATTTTCAATGGAAGCCATCACCATGACAACACAAAGTGAAACCCAACATTTGTACCTGTTGCACAGACTATAAAGCTCCGTAGTCGGCAGGATTCGAACCTGCGTGGGGAGACCCCAATGGATTTCTAGTCCATCGCCTTAAGCGCTCCGCCACGACTACCTCTGTTACCTGTAGGCACACATGTTCAGCAATTTTGGGTGAACACAAAGAGGGACTTGAACCCACAACCCAAGCAATATTGCAATCATCTGAAAGTTGATTGATGGGTTAAATTGACCCTCCTATCTCCATTACCTGCATCATCTCTGACATCTTCAAGATAGCCACGAGTGCATCAAACAGCTTTGTGAGAGCAAATATTACAGGGAACACAGGGCTCGTTGGTCTAGGGGTATG